>NW_024064797.1:164529-314298 GCF_009727055.1 Benincasa hispida | reverse complement strand
AGTAAGTTCATCGATTCTTTTTTCCTTGAATGGACACCCCATGCCAACGCGTAGCTTAGTTGCTTTCTTGCTTCGATGCTTTTGCCATTTTCCTTGGTCAACACAAGGCGGGATTTCTGCCTTTGTTTTCTTCTCCACTCCTTGCATTGTTCCTCTTTTTCCCGTTCAGCTAGTTTACTTCCTTTCTTCTTCTTAAGTGTTGCAATGTTTGCTTCGATGCTTCTTCTCTTCTCTTCTTTCTTCTTTTCTCCTCTTCTGCCTTTTTCTTCTATTTTGTTTTCAAATCTTTCTCAAAATAGCTCACAGAGGCCAGCAATAGGCGTTGTTCCTCTTCGAGCCTCCTTATTCTTCGACTCTCGCTACTTCATTATTGTGGCGCGCCTCCTCATCCTATAATCTTCTCCTTTACTACCTTCTGCCATGATGAGTTGCACCCGTGCCATTTTCTCCTGCTTTCTCTTCCTCCCTTCTCCTTCTTCTCTCCCTACTCTTCAAATGCGTCAATAAAAATTCGATGAAGGGATCAAAGCCGATTGACCCTTGCGGCGCATTCTCCTTTGCCAGCGAATGCTAGCATCAAAGAACACTCGGTAACATCTCCTTCTTCTGCCTTCTCTCAGTCACAACCGTTTGCATTGTTTTCAGGTTGCGCTGTTTCTTCTAAGTTGCGTTGATTCCCTCCTTTTGTTCAAAACCTCTCTATTATGAAGGTGGATTCTTTCGTCCTTCTCTGGGCTTGTATGCCTTCTTCTTTCTTTTCTTCTTCTTCTTCAGACGCCTTTCCTCACGCATGTGCTCTTTCCTTTCTTCCATCTCTTTCCTCTCTCTATAATTGGCCTCCTCATTCTTTATTCCTCCTTCTCTTTGATTTTCTTCTCTACTTTGCGATGATTGGTTGGCTCACCTTCTCCAACTTTCTTTCTTTGTCTTCTTTTGTCTTCTTGTTCATCCTCAAACCACTTCTGGTTGCTTCTTCTCCGTTGACTCCTCCAATGCGACTCGATAGGTCTTCTTTATAGAATTCTACATTGCGTAGTTTCGCCTTAGGATTCACTCTCCCACATCTCTCTGCGTCTGCATTACCGCATAATTTTTATCCATGTGTTGCTGAAGGGGTTGTTCTGGATGGCGCATACTTGCTGGACGTTCGATGGGCACATGTCTGCCGCATAGGCCCCTCCACAATAAATGCAACTGATTGCGGCCACTTGTGCCGGTACAATTGGTTGCGATGGTTGTTGTGAGATGGCTCCTTGATTGATTACCATCGATTTGAGGATTGAGGTTATTGCAGCCATCTGAGCCAATGTGGTCATTGTCTTTGCAGGGAAAATGGCAGTTTCATTTCTTTCTCCTGCAGAGCCTCTTCCTCCATATCCATCATCGACCTAGTCATCCATGTTTCGCGAGATGAAGTCAAGGATGACCTTGGCCTCAGTATACGTCTTATCCATAAAACCTCCTACCGCGGAGGCGTCAGCAATAGCCTGCGTTGATCTGTTCAGGCCATTATAGAATGTCTCCATCAGGATGTAATCGGGTATCCCGATATGCGGGCAGTTCTTCACCAGTCTCCTAAATCGCACCCAGGCGGTGCTCAGTGTCTCATTGTCCTTTTGTTCAAAGTTCAGCATATCCTTCTATCACCTTGCGTTGACAGCTGGAGGGAAGAACTTCTTCATGAATCGCTCAACCAGCTGATCCCATGAAGTAATCTCATTTGGCTCCAGTGAGTGAGCTCACCTCTTGGCTTCATCCCTCAAGATGTAAGGGAAGAGTATAATCTAATACCCCCAGGGGTAACACCAGGTATTGAGAAGTTTCCGCACATCTCAACAAAGCTGGTCAGTTGGGCATATGGGTCTTCACCTTGCATACCCCCAAATTGCCCTGCGTTTTGGATCATTTGGAGCATGACCGGCTTGATCTCGCATCTCGCGTTCTCCTCGACCATCGACCTTGAAATCCCAGGCAAAAAATCGTACAGATTGGGCGCCGCGTAGTTCCTCATGGGAATATGGGTCTTCACCTTGCAGACCCCCAAATTTCCCTGCGTTCTGGATCATTTGAAGCATGACCGGCTTGATCTCACATCTCGCGTTCTCCTCGACCATCGACCTTGAAATCCCAGGCAAAAAATCGTACAGATTGGGCGCCGCGTAGTTCCTCATGGGAATATTGTGGTCAACAGCAAGGAAAACTGGATCTTGCGCTGGCCGTACTGCCCCTTGATTTCTTGTGGGAGCAACATTATCATTATTATCTGTCATATTAGCTGCTTTCTTTCACCTCGCTCGGTTTTGGTGTGCCCTAGCATGAAATGTACGCTCGATCTCTGGGTCAGCTTCGAATTCTAGTTTAGTCCCAGTACTCATAAACTATTAGACTACTCTCCGCGTTGAACAGCCAGTACAAAGAGATCTGTCCTGCAAAATACCATAAACATACTCAACAATAACCGTTAACCAATCCCCGGCAACGGTGCCATAAACTTGTAAGCGCATAATGTGTTGATGTGTAATGTAATGCGATGATATGCGATACTACTTCTAGATGTATGTGTTATTAATGAAATGTTTGTAGTATGCTATGTGTTGTCACAAGTTTCCTTGCGTTGAAACCAAGTATAATTCCAACCTAAGTTTCTCAGAGTGAACTGAGGTCGAACACAAGAATTGTGTAGTTAATGCATTACGTTCGTGATATATGCGACCAGGGGTTTTTCGATTAATAAAAGTTGTGTTTATATAGGTATTTACATTGAGATAAAGTAAAATTATGCAGTAAAGTAAAGTTGCAATAAAAATAAAATGTGATAAAAGTGAACCTAAGCTATTATGATACAAGATATAGGATACTGATACATAATACTGAGATTGAGACTGACTGTGAAGATTATACAAAGGGTCATGTTATGCAATGGTAAGACTTTATGTAAGGAACAGAAATAGAAATAATAATTAATATAAACATTAGAAGTTCATTAATTGCGTTAAAGATTTAACTACGATTACGCTTTCTCTTGGCATACACCTCTCGGTGATCGGCCACGTTTCCACATCCCTGTGGTGAAACAAGGATGAACGTAATGAACGTAAGTTGCTTCCATCTCTGGAAGTACTTCTCGCTTTAGTTAACGCATTCTTCTAACCTTCTCTCGACAGGCAGAATGGCATTTTCACTTCTGCTCTCACAGGTGAAGATGTCGTTTAGCATGCTTTAGCTAAATATTTTTATTTCTTCTGCACAGATTAATTTACTTGTTTTATTCATTTTAATTACCAAGGGATTAAGAAAACATCATGGAGAAAGCGATGAATTGAGGAACGGAAATAGACAGAAAGATAGAGATGAAAATGATCATGACATTCAATACTAATATTTAGCGTCTGATACATGGTGTGAATGATAGAGATTAAGAAGATGAATAGAATTGATGATAAGAGATAGAAACAAATACAGAAGAGTGCCAATGTCTTGACACAGATCTGGACGATGGATTTACTTGCCGGGGAAATGGGTTGAATGGAAGGAAGAGCTTCCCTCTCAGGCTTGCTTTTCCGGTAGGAGTGACCTTGGTACAGAGCTTCACGCCGAGGATTGAAGGGATTCGCCCTGAGACTCCCCTCTCGGTCTTGTCTCTTAAATCTTCTCGGATCTTCTCCGATCAGCACTCAGACCAGTCTTTCTCTCAATATACAAATATCAAAATATGCCCGTATCAAGTATATTTTCCAATGGAATTTCAGAGGCTATTTATAAGCTCAGTTTTGACTCTCTGACTTGTGGACCCCACTTTATTGTTATATTAGCGAAAATGATGGAATGAATATTCCTTCTTTTACGCAATCAATCCCGTCAGAAATGCACAATGGTCAGCTGTACACATGTTTGAATCCTCTGCAATTGCGTTGCTCTTTTGCATCTTCGATCATTTGCCCGCATACAGTGTTGTTTTTTATTACCGCATGCACTTGAAGTTGCATTGATCGCAAAGCTCTTGATCAATTGTCGCATGCACCGTCATTGCATTGATCATCTATTCATTCCTGAATGATGGGTGCAATGCAACGTAGATGCGTTAATCTTTTTATCTTGAGTCATGAACGCATACAGTGACTTGATTTCCTGTAAAACAAACTTGAAATATTATTTTCTACCATTGCGATCTTATTGTAAACTTGTAACGCGTATTTTTTTAGCATGATGCAAGTCCATGCCATAAACTTGATGACATAGATTTTATGCGTTGATATGTGATACTACTTCTAGATATGCGTTATTAATGAATGTTTTTGTAGTATGTTGTGCATTATCACAAGTTTCCTTGCGTTGAAACCAAGTATAATTTCACCGCAAGTTTCTCTGTGTGATCCGAGGTCAAACACAGGGACTGTTTGAGGTTATTGCATTATGTTTGTGATATATGTGACCAAGGGTTTTTCAATTATAAAAGAGTTTGTGTACAAGTAATTAAACATGTGATAAAGTAAAGTAAAGCGGTAAAAATGTGATAATAACATAAATTGCGTTAAAGTAAATTGCGATAAAGTAAATCTAAGCTAATATGATACAAGATACAGATTTCATGATACAAGATACTGAGGTCAAGGCTGGCTGTGAAGATTATACAAAGATCGTGTAATACGGTGACAAGTCTTATATGTGAAGCAGAAACAGAGAAGATAATTAATACAAACATCGCAAGTTCCTCAATTTCATTCAAGATGCAAGTACGGTTCCACTTTTCCTTTAGCATACACCTCTTGGTGATCGGCCGCGTTCCCACATCTCTGTGGTGAAACAGGGACGAACGTAATGAACGCAAGGTTGCTTCCATCTCTGGAAGTACTACTTGTTTTAGTTAACACATTCTTCTAACCTTCTTTCGACAGATCAGAATGACATCTTCACTTCTGCTCTCACAGGTGAAGATGTCGTCCAGCATGCCTTAGCTAAACACATTTATCTCTTTAGCACAAATTAAGTTACTCGTTTAATCCATATTAATTACCAAGGTATTAAGAAAACTTCATGGAGAAATCGATTAATTTGCCCATCTAATCGGATCTAAATCGGAGTGATAATGACCCCTTAACCAGTTTTTCCATTGATTTATCATGGAGGAGCGGAAATAGACAGAAAAGTGGAAATGAAAGTGATTGAGACATTCAATAACACTATTCCCCGATTTCTTCCGATCAGTACTCAGCTTAGCCTCTCTCTCTCAATGATCTAGCATCAATTAGCCCTTATATCAAGTATATCTTCTCTGAATTCTATGGGGGTATTTATAGGTGCAAAACTTTGACTCTTGGCTTGTGGACTCCACTTCTTGTTATGGAAATTTCGAAGATGGAGGAATAAATATTCCTTCTGTTATGCAATCAGACCATTAAATCTGCACAACGGTTAGTTGTACACATGTCACAATCCTCCGCATTTTTGTTGTGCAGCTGCATCTTTCGATCGGTTGCTCGCATGCGATATTGTTTTTATTACCGCATGCAGTTGAAATTCAGCTCGGGATCGATTGTTGCATTGCGCCGTCATTGCGTTAATCGTCTCTTCATTGTTGATTGACGGGCGCAATGTAAGAAAGATGCGTTGTTCAGTTTCTCCTTGAGCCTTGATCGCAAGCGGTGACTTGGTTTCCTGCAAAACAGTAGTAGAAATATTCTCTTCTACCATCTTAATGATGTTAGTGGGTGTAATTGCGTTAATTTATATTTATTGTATTTTTTAACTAATTTTCATACAATCGACGCATATTCCTTCTATTTTGGCCGCAATATCTGAATAAGGCAGCATAAATAACTTGTATTTCTACAAGTTATCAGGTATCAGTGGGTGTAGTGACGAAAATTTATAATTCTTGAATTTTTAGCCAATTTCCATACAATTGACACACTTTCCTCTCTTTTAACCGCAATATCTAAATAAAGCAGTATAAATAACTTGTATTTCTACAAATCACTAATCCAAAGAAACTGGAACCACAGTTGAGGTTGTGCCTCTTTGTAGGCTTCCCCAAAGATACACGAGCGGGTTACTTTTATGATCCTACGGATAACAGAGTGTTTGTGTCTAAGAAGGCTACCTTCCTAGAGGAGGATCATATTAGGGAGCACAGTCCACGTTGTAAGATCGTGTTACGTGAGCTTTCCAACGAAACTACTAAAACATCAACAAGAGTTGTTGAGGGGCTTGCTCCATCAGTAAAAGTTTTTTATGGTAATTCATCTGGTAGGTGAGTTCCACCTCAAGAGTTGAGGGAACCTTGACGTAGTCGGAGGGTTGCGAACTCATCTTTTCGCTATATGGGTTTCACTGAAATCTTGGCTATGGTAGTTGATGGCGACGTTGAGGATCCGTTGTCTTATCAGAAGGCAATGGAGGATGTTGAATGGGATGAATGGGTCAAAGCCATGGATCTCGTGATGGAGTCAATGTACTTCAACTCAGTATGGGATCTTGTAGATCTACCTGATGGGGTAAAATCTATAGGTTGTAAATGGATCTACAAGAGGACACGGGGTGCCGATGGGAAGGTACAAACCTTCAAGGCTAGACTTATGACAAAGGTTTATACCCAGGTGGAGGGAGTCAACTATAAGAAGACTTTCTCGCCTGTTGCCATGTTGAGGCTATCCGCATCCTCCTATCCATTGCCGCATTTTATGACTATGAGATATGACAAATGGACGTCAAGACTGTCTTTCTGAATGGTCATCTTAAGGAGACCATTTATATAGTGCATCCAGAGGGATTCATAGCCCAAGGTCAAGAGCAAAAAGTCTGCAAATTGAATCGATTCATTTATGGGCTGAAACAGGCATCTCGATCTTGGAACATTCGGTTTGACTCTACGATCAAATTGTATGACTTTGACCAAAACGTTGATGAGCCTTGTGTCTATAAGAAGATCATCAACAATTCAGTAGTTTTCTTAGTGTTGTATGTAGACGATATCCTACTCATTGGGGATGATGTAGGACTATTGACTGCAGTTAAGAATTGGCTAGCGACCCAATTCTAAATAAAAGATTTGGGAGAGGCTCAATTTGTTCTTGGTATTCAGATCTTTTGAGATCGAAAGAACAAAGTGCTAGCACTGTCTCAGGCATCGTACATTGACAAGATGTTAATCAAGTTCTCGATGCAGAACTCTAAAAGGGGCCTACTGCATTTCAGGCATGGAGTTACATTGTCTAAGGAAATGTGTCCTAAGACACCTAAAGAGGTTGAGAAGATGAGATGGATTCCCTATACATCTGTCGTTGGTAGTTTGATGTATGTAATGCTCTGTATTAGACCAGACATCTGCTATGCTGTGGGGATAGTCAGTAGATATCAGTCTAATCTAGGACAGAGCCACTGGATCGTAGTCAAGAACATCATCAAGTATCTATGGAAAACAAGAGACTACATGCTCGTGTATGGAACTAAGGATTTGATCCTTGCTGGATACACGGACTCTAACTTTTAGACTGATAAGGATTCTCGAAAATCCACTTCAGAGTCAGTGTTTACTCTTAATGGAGAAGCTATAGTATGGTGAAACACTAAGCAGGGGTGCATCGCCGACTCCACGATGGAGGCCGAGTATGTAGTGGCTTGTGAAGTTGCTAAGAAGGTTGTTTGGCTCAGGAAGTTCTTGACTGATCTGGAAGTTATTCTAGATATGTCTAGGCCCATTACCCTCTATCGTAACCATAGTGGTAATGTGATGAACTCCAGCGAGTCCATGAGTCACAAGCACGACAAACATATAGAGTGGAAGTATCATCTCATCTGTGAGATAGTGCATCGAGGGGACGTGATAGTCATGAAGATCGTTTCAGAGCACAATGTTGCTGACCCATTTACGAAGGCTTTCACGGCTACAGTTTTTTAGGGCCACCTTCATAGCATGGGTCTACGGGACCCCCACAGTTGGACTAGGGCAAATGGAAGATTTTTGTACTGGGCCTTCGTGCCCTAGTTTATTGTTTTGTACTTGTTGTATTGTACACCCCACTCGCGTTAGGACAAGTGGAAGATTGTTGAGGATGATGCCCTAAACTCTCGTTGGGTTCTATAGTTTGTAAACACTATATTGAACAAACGTTTGTGATGTAATAATATATGATATTTTCTTCACTATTGTCTATGAAACATGGGATGTTTTAATTGCTTTACCATAAAAAACCAATAAACAAAGATCCCTAGTTGTTGTTGTAACTTAAGCATGTATGTGAAGACATACAAGTGGATCATGCCTTAAGTGATAACCAAAATGGTCTGTAGTATATGGATATAGGAGGGAAACCATATCCTAGTGACACTACTGATGCAGACTGCTTTATAGAAGAGTTACAAGTGTTATGACTTGCTACAGATGGTCTGATCCTGATCATTTATATGGAGACATGCGAGCGGGGGCATCCTATTTAAAGGAGTTTGTATAAGACCGGACCACGAAGTGTTATAGTCTCGTTACATAACGTCGTTCATGACAGAGACATCACTTTACTAGGATGACCATAGGTAACATGACCTTAATCCTGAGTGAGTTGGGAACTCCTGCCTTTGAGGGAGATTCTTTGATTTGCATGGGTGCGAGTGGCCAAATTGCCGACTCAAACCTACCACTTTAGAGATTCGTCTGATTTGGAAGCTGGGAACTCAACTACACAAGATAGAATTCACTCCTTCCCCGAAGTAGGGGTAAGTAGATAGATTGCTCACTGAAGGGCAGATTCCGGAGCTTGAACGATGTGGCACCACACATCTTCTCATGGCCTGCGAGGTGTCCACACATAGTAGGACTATGTTGTATTGTTCATTAGAGGGATCAGTGGTACTTAAGAAGTTAGATGTAACTATAGGGGTAAAACGATAAATTGGCCTAGTTGTACTTACGAACATCTGTGAAAGGTTATCGTAAAGTTGATTGGTTATATCCGATGGACACATAAATATGTCTATGGTGAGAAGAGTCCAGCTATCGGTCTTTAACGGAATGCCTGGCAGTTAACGGATGGTGGATCTCATGGCTAAAGAGTTTAGTCAGTTATTCATGTACTGTTGGAGCTTCAAGCCACAGATCCATAAGGTCTCCTCGGTAGCTCAATGGATTCAAGTTAAGAATCAATTTTTGGGTCAGTTTGAAGTGTTCAAATTAAGAAAAGGGAGTTTGATTATATATGATATGATTAAACTGGTCGATTATATATGATATAGTTGACATGATGTATGAGATACATTAATTGGAGGAAAAGGATATAAATATGATTTATAGCTAGTAGAGGAGAAAAGGACTATGGTTTAAATATTACATATGATGTGATATTAAAACTATAGGTTATAAATATAATGTGATAAGTTAGTTATTATATTTATTTATAATTAAACAATTATGAGATAATTGTTGGTGGTTTTCTCCATAACTGTGTGTGAAAGTGGGAGGTTGCATTCAGTTTTCATAACTGAAGGATAAAATTAAAATAGTTTTCATTTTGCAAAGAGATCGGATAATCGCTTCATGAATTATATACTACCCATCATATAGCTAACGAGAGCCTACACGATAGATCAAGTTTTACTAAATGATTGTGTACATGCGTAGTCGACCTAAACAATCGTATGGTATTTTCTAAACGATCGTGCATGAGAGCGAGATTTCCTAAATGATCGTCTAAATGATCAAATCCGATTACCTAAACGATTGTGCACCCTTTTCTAAACGATCAAGCACCCTCTATACGATAGACACAAAATCTCTCCCACTTGCTTGGTCGTTGAATACAATCGTGTTTCCTCCTTCCCTCTACCAAATCAAATAGAGCCCACACCTCCTGGATTCTCACTCCGAGAATACCGAGGTTACTGAGTGGTGGTGTCCTAGTTGCTGCCTGTTTGTGTAGAAGACTATTCGCTTGCTAGGCGATAGTGAGATTTGGTAGACGATTGGCTTGGCATTGCAGCAACAGCAAGAGTTGCTGACTTGACAAGAGCGAGAGATAAAGAGGAGAAAAGTTCTTCAAAGGTAATTCTCTTGTCCCTTTGTTATTTATTTTTTGAAAGCATGCCGTAATTTATTTTTTGATGCATAACATGTATGTATATTTGTGAATGTGGTATTTCTGTCACAATGAATTTAAAACAATCTTGCTTTCGTTCATAGGTACTCTTTAATAAGAGTTCCTTCATTATGTCAGCCCCTAATAAGCATAATGAGGCAGAGGAAGATGAGGCCGAAGACACTTCTCGCACAGGATCTTCCGTGGGGATACTTCAGGTAATATATTATGTGTAATGATTTGTTGTATACTAGCTAGTTATTGTTTTAGTCTAAGTATATCAAAATTTTGAATATAGATGATATTGTAACGACTATTAGAAGACGATGTAAACCCTCGCGTAATATCCAATTAGATAACTATATCTTACATAACATCACCCTGAGTTGAAGAAGCCGATATGTGATAATGCTACGAGATTCAGCAATGCAATTGCTGCCGCGATAAGGGAGTGTTTTCTAGTAAGATGTCCAACTTTTAGTGACTTGCCAAGGGAGGATTTAGAGTTAGTCAAAAGTCGACTATTGGTAAGAAGTGTTTATATAGTTGTTTTCTAGATTAACGGAGTTAAACATTCTTATGTAATTTTTTATCTATTGTGTAGAAGCACTTTCAAATTGACTTATCAAAACAATGCATTAATGAATTTATCAAGCATCAAATGCCAAGTTCATTCAAAGAGTATAGGGAAGAATTCCATCGACATTACAACAAATATTTCAATGATCACGATCAGTCACGATCAAACCTACCTAAATGACTTGTGAGCGTCATCGACGACTGGCATTTTCTATATGATTTGACCCCGACTACGTTATCCTTAATGTTCCTTAATGCTTTTAGAATTGAATGTTGTCTCCACAAACCAACACTGGTTCTTTCAGCATGCTTTGTCCTCATTCACTTTGGAGTTCTTATGATTGAGCTACCGAAAAGGAAGGTGCACCTTGTTGGGTATAGGTAGTAACTTTCAATTCTTTTAAGCCTTTCTAAACTATACTTTCCATGTCCTTGAGATCCCTCTCATTCGGATGTGGTCTTGATTCATTCATGTCCTTCTTTTAAACTCGGGTCATTACATGCCCACCAGCTTCCATTGGGATTTGGTACCTGATGGCCTCAACATTCTTCTGCATCCTCTATGACCTGGCTACATTATCCTTACTTGTTTTGAATTCTTTTAGAATTGAATGTTGCCCTTACAAACCAACACTGGTCCTTTCAGCATGCTTTTTCCTCACTCACATGCATCCTAGAAAAATTCTCAAGAGGTCACCCAACATAGGATTGCTCCATGCTAAGCAAACTTAACTTTGAAGTTCTTATGATTGAGTCATCGAAAAGGAAGGTGCACCTTATTGGTATAGATAGTAACTTTAAATTCTTTTAAGCCTTTTTTAAGTATATTTTTCATGTCCTCAAGATCCCTCTCATTTGAATGTGGTCTCAGTTTATTCATGTCCCCCTTCTAAACTCGGATCATTACAGAGAGCCACTATCGAAATATGAAATTTGTGATAATATTTTGGGTAGAAGATCATCAGACCTTGTCAAAGGTCTTGGTTTGGGACCCAAACCTAAATCAACAAAGAGTGGCAGTTCATTAAGTTCTATCACCTCACAACTACAAAAAGAGCATGCAAAAAAAAAAAAAAATACAAACATTGAAGACTGAATTTGAGGAGTCTCAATTGAAGATGAGAGTGGAGCTTGAAAGTTCACAAAATAAGATGAGAGAAGAGCATGCACAAAAGATGGAGGATATGAAAAGAATGATCGAGCAACTACAGTAATCACAAAGAGGAGGTCCATTGAACTAGGTATGCACTTGTTTCTATGTGTGTAATAATATTTTTATATTGGTAGTATATAACTGAAAAATGACTATCCTATAGTTATGGTAGCCTTGTTTGTTTGATTTAGTGTGTTTGTTTGTGTTTTTGAAATTAAGTGGGGGATGGAGTCTGTTATATGTTTATATGTTTGTTTTATGTGTTTAGCTATGTATTATGTGTTTTTATGTTGAAATTAATTGAAGAGGTAGGATATTGTGTTATGTATTTATATGTTTGTGTGTGTGTTTGAAATTAGTTGAAGGGATGGGGTAGAGTTATGTGTTTGTAAGAGGTGGGGGTAGAGTTATGTGTTTGTAAGGGGTAGGGGTAGAGTTATGTGTTGTGCATTTGAATTTGGTTAAAGGGGTAGGGGTTAAATTATGTGTTATGTGTTTGTATCTGTGTCTGAGTTTGAAATTAGTTGAAAGGGTGGATGGAGTAACATATGTGTAGGTATTATGTATGTTTGTAAGAGATGGGGGTAGAGTTATGTGTTGTGTGTTTTGTACGTGTGTTATATGTTTGGAATTGGATAAAATGGTACATTCGTGTGTGTTTGAAATTAGTTGAAGGGATGGGGGAGGGATGGAGTGTGGTATGTGTTTATGTGTCTCTAAGGGGTGAGGGTTAGAGTGATGTGTTGTGTGTTTGGTATATGTGCTTGTGTGTTTGGAAGTGGCATTAAAGGGGTGTATGTGAAGTTACGTGTTGTATGGAGTATGTGGAGTGTGTTATGTGTTTCTATTTTTTTTATTTGTTATGTCAAAATAGTTTATATACATAAGTTTGGAATAATAATCATTTAACTTAAGTTTACATGTTGTCTTTATTAGGTGATTTGGGATGAACAGTTTAAAGTTTATGCAAAGGAATGACATGACGTGGCGTGAGATAGGACCCATTAATTTTTGTTATGGTTGGTTTGTAAAATTTGAATGGTTCAATCCAATTAGGTAGGTTCTTTTTATAAAATACAATCAATATTTTGCTTTGTAAAACTTCAAATGGGTCATTTAGGTTCTTTTTGTTAACCTTATTTGGATGAACAAATTATGCATTTGTTGTAATATAAAACATATGGATTACTATTCTATAAGTATTTTGAGGTATTTATCAATAAAAACAACACTTAACAAAAAACATGTCGATAGATTAAAAAAAAAAAAAAAAAAAAAAAAAAACAACAGCAACAACAAAAAAACATATTGGGCTTCTCTCATCATCTCGTGCATTAAGAAAGAATCTTTTTCTTGTAGTGTATATCTTTATACCAACTAAACTATATTCGCTTTGCGATTGAGAATTTAATACATTGTGGAACACACACATAACAATATTGATATATAGCAATACTAAAGAAACAAATATAAATGAAATCAACTAATTCTTCAAGCTTTAACCATGGTTTATTGAAACATCAATCACTCCATAAAATTATTCATAAATAATAATACATAAAACAATAAACCATAACCCACCTAACCCATTCAAACCATACACAATTTTATAGAAAAACGTACCATACATCTTAGACTGCATCTATTTTTTCAGCAATCCATCCAGTTGTCCAACCACAATTTATGAACACTTGACAAACTCTTTTTCTATCAGAATTTTTTCTTCAGTGTGGATGGAACGAGATGCTTAAAGAGGGATAACTACAATCTAAGATATACATCCAAATATTATTCTGCAACTTATTACGATTGTCACTCGATAAACTAAAAAGATGAAATTATGAAACCCTAAGGTTTCATTTAAATAGAAATGCTATTAGGAATTCCTCTACCTGTGAGACCTTCTGAACTAGTAGGAAACAACAAAGTATATGGCATATCCACAGGTCCAACTCTATTTTTCAATTCAGGATCTTTATTTCTCATAGCAATCTCCGCTTCAATTTCACCCAACTTTTCCCCAAACTTCTCAAATGCTTCCAAAGCTTCCTTATCCAAAGTCCATTCAGGGTTGCTTCTTTGCCCTAAATAAACTTCGTCTGAAGAATGTCTTGACAAAATCTCAATAACTGACACCCCCACAAGAGCTTGCAATTGTGAAGTGATTGTTTTCAAGAATGCCTTCTCAGGGTTCGACTCGAGCTCTTTGTAATTGGGAGTACCGTTTTCCGGTAGGAACCGACGACTAGTTGATGGTCGGTTGGGAGGGAAGCCACCATAAGGATATTGTCCAAAGTTAACTGCAGCATGAAGAGCTGAAGAGATCCATATAATAATCGTACAAGTTTCTATAAGGTCTTGAAGGGATTGCATCTTTGGCCACCATGGTTCGTCTTTCTTGTCTGCATGGCCTTTCTCACGAAGCTCTTTCCACCATGATTGAAGCTCTGTATCATTATGTAGTGTTTGATCATTTTTGTAGTAGAAAGAGCAATAATCTTGTACCCATGTTTTGATTGCTGACCAAATCTCAAGACCATCAACAGCATAGGGATAGTCTTCTATTAGGAGTTTAAGACCATGGGGAGAGCTTGAATCCTCTATTGCAACTCCTCTTTAACAAATTATGCCAAGGTTTGAATGTTAATGAATGAAGTGAGACATGAAAATAAATTATTGATTGTGTTTTTCTTTTTTTGGTAAAAAAATTACTAAGGTATGTCCCATTTGACAACTAATTTAAGGTTCCATTTGGTAATCATCTAGTTTTTTGTTTTTTGTTTTTTGTTTTTGAAAATTAAATCTATTTTCTCACTATTTCTTACAATGATTTATATTTTTTTGAAGTACAATGATGGAATTCTTAGCCAAATTCTAAAAATAAAAACAAATTTTTAAAAGCTATTTTTTTTTAGTTTTCAAATTTTTGCTTGTTTTTTAAACCATTGATGAAATGTAGATTACAAATGAAGAAAATTGGAGGTGAGACTTAATTTTCAAAAAAAAAAATCATACATCAAATAATTACCCAACGACGTCTTAGTTTTTTTTTTTGTTAGATTTTAAAAATTAAGTTTATAAGTATTATTTCTATGTATGACATTTTTTTGTTTTATTATCTATATATACTCTCTCATTCTAACCATGTTTTCAAAATATCCTTACCAAATTTTGAAAATCTAAAAGTTGCATTTAATAACCATTTGATTCTTTGTTTTTTATTTTTGAAAAAACTAAGTTTCTAAACTCATTATTTCTACCTACAAGTTTATTTGTCTAGTAACTCACTTCTCTACACCAATGTTTTCAAACACCAAGCCGAGCTTTGAAAACTTATATATATATATGTATGTATGTATATATTTTGCTCTTTAACTACTTATTTATTTTTAAAATTTGATCAAAAAATTCAAACGTTACTTTAAGAGAGTTAAAAACCATAATAAGTAATTGGGAACAAACAAACATAAATTTCAAAATCATACAACAATAAAAAATGAAATCATTTTTAAATAGGACCTAAAAAATAATTTTTAAAAACATGTTTTTGTTTTCCAAATTTTCTAAAATTCAAATATTTATTACCTTAAGAAAAATGAAGGTCATAAAAAAAATAAAATTAAATCAAATCAAATCAATCAAATAGTTATCAAATGAGTTCTATAGAATAGGATATATAACCAAAACAAAAGAGACCAATAGCTAAAGTAAAGTTGGTTCTTAATTTTTAAAAACCAAAAAACACGAAATTGTTGTAATGAAACAGGGTCTTAATATTTTGTAATGATGATTACCTTTTGATGAGATCAGCAGGGAGAGCTTGTTGAGGGAAGACCCAACTTTTGTAAACAAAAGAAGACATCTCCATGGAGTATTTAGCTGGATAATGAGTTGTTTCAATAATGCCATCCGCATTAATAAGAGATTGTCGGGCTAAAGCATTAATGTTCATTGTATCTCGAAAATGAGGAACAAGTAACTTATGAATTGGATGAACAACACTTAATTGTCTGTTTGTTGCTATTACAAATGGCTCGATTGTTGCATGAGTATTTAACCTATACATTATAAAAAAAGTAAGCAAATAATATAAATTTAAAGAATTATTATTCAACTTTATTAAAGATATATAGGTGGGTGGATTTATTCATAAATGGTGTGAGTATGATAAGGTTTTGATAAGCAAATAAAAATTGACAAATCAAGATTTAGGAAAAATTTTATAAAAAAAATGACAGCAAGAACTAATAAAAAAAAAAAAAAAAATCAAACTTATCAAAATATTTTGAATATTATATATAATTATAATAAATTAACTTGAACTCGTGTGTCTTCCTTTAAACAAATATTTGAGTACATCCTAGATTGCATTCGTCCAACCATGGTTTACCACTTGGTAAACTCTTGTTGCTTCTTCTTCTTTCTTTTTTCTTTAAAAAAAAAAATACTTAGGAAAAATATTTATACAAATAGCAAAATTTAATTTGTGATAGACATTGGTGATAGACAATGTCTATCACATAGACATTGTTATCAATGTCTATCACATAGACGTTGATAAAAGTCGATCAGTATCTATCAGTGATAGAAGTATACAAGTCTATCACTGATAAACGCTGATAGAAGTCTATCAGTGTCTATCGGTGATAGAAACTGATAGAAGTCTATCATTGATACTATCAGTGATAGAAACTGATACAAGTCTATCATTGGTAGAGGTTGATAGAAGTCTATCAATGTCTATCAGTATATTTTTTGCTATTTCTGTAAATAATTTGACATTTTTCTTAGGTGTGAAAATTTCTTTTTTATAATCTAATTATTTAAAATTAGAGAAAAAAAATTAATAGAAAAAGTAGGTGTCATGTCAGCTTTGATCTATTAGGAATTAACATAAAAAGTAACGGAGGAATCAAGAGTACTACCAAAAGTAAAATTGATAAGTAAAATCGTGGAGTTTGAAAATTCAAGGATCCAAATGCAATCTAAATCAAATCTGAGGGACTAAGAGTATACTTTTTTTTCTAATAATTTTATAATTTTGAGTAGGGGTATGGAATGAGAAAATGTTACCAGTGGCTAATAAGTTGATGGTAGCCAGTATCATTAACAGTAACATAAGCTTTAGCTAGCTGCCAAATTGAGCCATCAATTCCTGTCTTAGCAGGCAAAATTACTTTGCTAATCACTCCAAATTTGTCTCCTTCAGGATGTGGCAAGCTTAGTTCAATTGCCAATGGCTTTAAAGTGCCATCATTTTTCAAGAACAAAATTGTTCTTGTGGCATATGTCTTTGTGGGAGTTGTATTTATTCTTCTAAGATATGGAATCAATGAATCATGGTGATTCAATATATATAGCTTGTTCTTCTCAATTGCCTATCCAAAAACATAATTATTGAAAATTAATTTAAAGAAAAGTTTCAAAAGTTAATAATAAAACTCTAAATTTTCTTGATTTTTACCTCATCCACAGTCGCTCCATCCAAGCCATCTTTTATGTGTTCTTCAGTTATTTTGCTTGTTTGATCACCATAAATGTTAGGGTCTAGTTTACTTGTAGGTGGAAATTCCTGTAATTATTAAAAATGTGTTATAAGTTTAAAGTTTCTAAATAAACTCCAATAAAAACAAAATAATTATGTTATAATAGTACCTATACTTTTAATAAATCTTAAATAATATTTTTTTCAAATTGATTAAATAATAAGTATTGTAATTTCAAGCAAGAAACTACAATATATGAATTTCTTTTCAATATTTTTAGAGAAAAGATTCATAGTTCAAAAGTAAAATTTAGGAGACTAAATTTAAGAGTTATTGAAAGTTTATATACTAAAATTGTATTTTAACCAAATTATGATAATAAGAAAAATTACTTGAAGACGAGCAATGACTACTGGGTTAACTCCGGCCAACATTTCTCTTGCAAATTCTTCATCAGTGCTCCATGCAGTCTTATTCTCTATTCAAAGTCATTAAATTCAGAGAAAAAAAAATCCCAAGAATGTTATGATCCATTACAAACAAATTCAATAAAAAAATAGTTTAAAGTATATTTTGTTTTGGGAGGACTTTATATTTAAACATGTAAGACTAGATCAATGTTTAAATAATAAGTGAATAAAAGTGCCTTCTTACTTTGTTGATTACAAAATTTAAATGTGGCTAGTGATTTTATTTTAAAAAAAAGTATGAACTAACTAATTAAAGAGGTAATATTTGTTGGCTAATAAAATTTCTCTAAATAGGTGCATTTGATAGCTCTCGTTTTTTAACATTTCTTTTTTTTTTTTTCCAAATAAATTCTTTTTGTTCCTTTTTTAACTCTAAATTTATTTTTTTTTTCACGATTTCTACGGTCCACCACATGAGCATCCATAATAAAACTATGTTACGTGTTGCATCTAAATATTAAGTCACGTCAAGTACTTCACACATATATAATTTACCATAAGTCACTCCACATTTCATTTATGCATTAATATACATATTAATGGTTTAGTAAAATAACTACACTATGTACTCACGGAATCTCGAGTTCAGTTAAAAACACTACACTATTTATACTTTTTTAAAATCTTATATCTTTTCCTTAAAAACATGAAACGAGAAATAAGAAACCGTTAAAAAAGAAACTATTCTCGGTTTCTCCAAAGAAAAAGCAAGAAAACAAAACCAAAAAAAAACATACCATGAAGTAGCTGAGGAGTTGGGAATCTAAGAAATCTTTCACCATCAGTTCTAAAGATTTCTTTAAGCAATGGAGCTGGAATGTTTTCAGTGATACTCTGAATCAAAGTACTTGGAACAGGCAAACCTTTTTCATAGAGATCAAAGACATCATTAAAGTCATCAAATTCCCCTGGGGTACTATCAAATAGATCTTCCAATTTTGGTTTGATTGATCTTGAAATTGATTTTAGACCATAAGCAAGAAAATCTGACATCTTCAAGTGACCAAATCTTTCATCTCTTGGAACATACACATCAGTTGCTTTACTTGAACTTGGTAATCTACTTTCACTGTTGGGATCTGCATGTTCAAAATCACAATAAACAAAATTCATTACCCTTTAGTAATATTAATTATAATTTATTTCAACATTGCCTCACTTCTAAGTTTAACTCAACTCATCAAGATAAACATTCTTAATCATAAAAGTTAAGTTTAAATCTCAACGGTTACATGTTAAGTCCAAAAAAAACAAAAAAAATGGACATGTCTTATATAGTTTTAGGATTATTTTCAAATATAGAAAAATGAATCAAAATATTTGCAAATATAGCAAAATTTCATTGTCTATTTACGATAGACCGTGATAGGATAGTAGTACTACAGTTTATCATAGATAAACGGTGATATTTTGTTATTATTTGTAAATATCTTCAACAGTTTTGTCATTTATAAATTGAGAAATGTATTATAAAAAATTGAGATAAGGAAAAAAGAATGATCAACATGCTTGATATACAAATAATACATAATTATCCTCAACATGGACAGAGGAGAAAAAAAAAACTTAAATTGGTTAAACATTATTATCAAGGTGAGACAATAATATATTGATTAATTAAACTTAATTAAGTAGAAAATAAATTATTTATAATAGTAATGATTTAAAAAAAATTACAAATGATAATTAATTTACCTTTTTTAGAAGGTGGTCTTCCAGTTCTTCCTCTACGAGGGTAAGGATATTTAGATGAGCCTCCAAGTATAGGACGACCAAGGTCCAAATTAGTATCAGGGTCACCAATATCATTGTATACATCATAGTCATATATTCTATCCCATTCCTTTCTTTCTCCTTTCCCATTTCCTCTAAGGTTCAATAATTCATCTGCCCTATATTTTCGAAGTGGCTCGGGTGTTTCGTTAGGAAGATATGTCTGTTTTCAAAACATCGTTATATATTGTCAATCTGAACATAGCTCAATTTATTAAAATATTATATATACATTCAATCAAAAGGTCAACAGCTATCCCACCTTGAAAATAATGAATAAGAGACTTCATAATTATTATAAGATACGTGAGTATGGTATCAGAGCCTATAAAGGATGTTCAATATCCAAAAATACGAAATGACGTAAAATTGTTACCATCTTGAATTACTCCTCTCATACTTGGTTTTCAACTATTTAAAAACATGAATTATTAAGACCCCGTTTGGTATCATTTTGTTTTTGAAAATGAAACCTATAGATACTACTTCCAACTACAAATTTCTTCTTTTGTTACCTACTTTTTACCAATGGTTAAAAAATCCAAGCCAAATTTGAAAATTAAAATAAGTAGTTTTCAAAAAGTAGTTTTTGTTTTTGACATTTGGCTAAGAATTATTTAACCATTGTACTTAACAAAGATGCAAATCATTGTAAAAAAAAGTAAATAAAATAGGCTTAATTTTAAAAAACAAAAATCAAATAATCAAATAATTACAAAACGGAGCTAAATAATGTTTTATTAGTTATATTTTGTTGCTTGCAACGTTTGGACTTTTGATTTATTATTATTGTTATATAAATAAATCCCAAAACTAAGAAAATGTGAAACAAAATATGTTGAGGGATACAAATTATTATGCAACAATGCACTTATCTTAATTAATTACATGTCAAGAGTATATCAAGGCAAAGTCCTTCTATTTTAAAATATTAATTATTCCAAATACATAGGCTAAGCTAGGGATTCTTTATTAAAGTATCATTATCATACAAACTTGCTGTCTTAAACCATTTTATTATATTTAATCATCAATTAAGATAGCAACTTGATAAGTGAATAAACATAAATTAATACATAGTTGATGAGCACAATCAACCTTTTTTCTTTTTTTAATTCTTAAATAAAAAGTAAAAGGCTATATAAATATAATTTAATTTCTAATTTCAGTTTTTTTTTAAAAAAAAATCAAAATATTTTTTCCTCTAGCTAAATGTATTAAAACTAAAGGATAAAACAATGATTTGAAATTAAGATATAGTTTTATTATCTTAGTGAGAAATACCTTATGTTTTGATTTCTTAATTTTTTAAAAAAAAATCACAACAATTAACATCTTACAAGACATGAAATAATGAGTTAATTAGATCACACCACAAAACGTTATCATACGTATAATGACAATTGATAGCTTGATAAAAGAGTATCGTTTTTTAATTTAGACAATATGGTTTGATTAACGTTTTTTTGTTACGAAAAATTACCTGATTGGCGAAAAAAATACGATCCTTTTTGTATTTATCAGCAGGATAAACCCAAGAATTGCAATCAAAATGAAGTCTACCATGGGTAGGAACATCCTCAAGAGTGAGAGATTTGAGAAAGAATTCACTAAAATGTTCATTTCTGATGAAGAAAGCGCCTGGGATTCCTATTTCTTCATCCCAATCAAATGTAATACTGAAGGCTGTTTCTCCAGCAAATATTGGAATTATTGTATTCCCAATCCAATTCTCTAAGTATGCTGCCTCTCCCACTTTCCCTTGAAAATCTTTAGCTGTTTTGTTGAACACAATAATAATAATAATTAATAGTTGTTCTACTACATAAATCATGATCTTCGAAATAATCGCATCTTTAGACTCGTTTACTAATTATTTAGTATTTTTATTTTTTATTGTTTCTTTATTTTTTATTCGAGCTTTTATCCTTTTTAAATAAAAGAGTTGAATTATTAGTCAAATTTCAAAAACAAAAACAAGTTAACTTAAATACTATAGTCCTCTTTGATAACCATTTGAAATTTTTTTTAGTTTTTAAAAATTAAACCTATAAACACTTATTTTACCTCTAAATTTCTTTGTTTTTTTTTTCCTAATGTTTTCAACCAAAAAAAGTAGGCCCCCTTTGATTTATTATTTTTTTTTTTTTGAAAATTAAAACAATACTTCCATATCTAAATTTTTTGCTTTATTGTCTACTTTTAACCAATATTTTCAAAAATCAAACCAAATTTGAAAAACTAAAAAAAGTAGTTTTAAAAACTTTTTTTTATTTTTAAAATTTGACTAAAAATTTAACTTTTATATATAAGAAAAATACAAATTATTGTGAAAAATCAAGAGCAAATAAGCTTAATATTCAAAAACCGAAAAACAAAAATGAAATGCTCACCAAACGATGCTGTAGTTTTTAAAAACTTGTTCTTTTTAATTTAGTTAATAATTCAACTTTTGTATAAGCAAATTATTGTAAGAAAACTAAAGAAAATAGGTTTTAATTTTCAAAAACTAAAAATGAAATGAAAACCAAATGGAGCCTACTTTTTAGTTTTCAAATTTTGACTTGGTTTAAAAAATATAAAAATTACTTATATTAATTCTTTTTATTATTTATGTCTATATTTTAGGAGCATTTTCAGAAATTAAAATAACTTTGCTTTTGAAATATGAAAACCACATGTCAAGAAGATTGGGAAAAAGAAAAGAAAAAAAAAACATTTTGTTAAAGTATTATAATTAAAATGAGAAGTTCAATACTTTAAGAAAATGTTAAATCAATCATTATCTTAACCAGCTTAAAAGTCTTCTTTAAATTTACGCATTCTTTGGAGAAAAAAAAAACTTGGTCACCGTAGACTTTCATATGTTTTGTAATAGTCTCTGAATTAGTTAAAACCCGTTTACTTTGTGTAGGGTGTTTAATAAAAATTTTATTATTGAGTATTATGTGGATTTGAGAGTTTATGTATATATATATATCATGTTGATATCATTAATGATGTAAGATATTTTAAATAAATTATGCATATTAATTAAAAAAAAACTAGTTGAAAGAAGTTTTTATAAAAAATATAAGAAGGCTAAATTTAAAAACAAATATTCATCAACGTTGCTGTTTAATTAAAAATATATATACATATTTTTTAAAAAAAGTTACGATAATATTATCCTTAACCTTGAGTGAAAATTTCAAAACTATAATTAGAATAGAAATCCATTAGAATGTTGAACCAAAATTGAAATTTAGAATATCATAATATTTTAGGTCACCGCCACGCCACTTCAAATTCCGATTTTAGTTCAATTATTATTTTAATACAATTCTACACCAAGAATAGTTTTGAAATAATCAAAGACGATAATATTATAACTTGTGAAACATTAGTAATTTTTTTAAACAAAAGATTAAATTGATTTTTTCTTTTTCTTTTTTGTTATTAACCCATTTAAAAAAAAAAAAAACATGAAAACAAAGAGAGGCGGAAAAAAATAAGTAGAGAGTAACTTACAAAGATCATTATATAAAAAGGACTAAAGAGAGGCAAAGAAGAAAAATGCTTCTCCAAAGATTTTATAAGTAAAAAGCTCAAATAGTTTTGCAAACCTCTAGCATGCAGCATTATTATTAATTTTTTTTAACAAGAAACACAATAAATTGGGATCAATAAGTGCACCCTAAATCTCAATTAACTTGAATTATGCATGATCGGTAGCGTATTGATGGTTGACGAATATTTTTATCAACATGTCGATGGATAATTTATCCTTTGGTTGAATTATGGAAGATTTTTAGCATACGAAAATATCTATCAACATGTTATATATCTGTAAATCGAAGAATTCAACATCGATATTAATTATCTAGATATATCCAACATCTTTTATAAATTCATGTAAAACATAAAAAGTGTCATCTATTTAATCCAATATAAATAAAATTATTAATAACAATATCCATAAATTAGTTTGGGATTAAAAACAAGTTTATTTAAACTAATTTTTATAAATTTCGTGATTTGTAGAAAATATCCCTCAATATCAATATTTTATAGATATATAAGTAAAATCAAAATCTCAATATCAATATCGACATCGACATTGATATTTTAATCATTGAATTGAATAAACATTTTCTGGTAACCTCTAATACACATGTATAATTCAAGTTATTCAACGCAAATATATAGAACTTAATGATGAATCTAGCCTTGGTTCGAAAGTTCAAAAATGAAAATGAAATAAATATCTCCAACCAAAAAGTAAGGTAAATACTCACAAGGGTCACCATGTTGAGCGCTAATGAGTCGAATAGAAACACCGTCCCCTAAAAGCTCATGAAGATTATCAAGAACAGTAGAACCAAAATCATTAAAGTCCAAAACATTGTCTCTCATTAAAACCACAGTTCCATGGATCTTCTTCCCTCCATGTTTCAACCCAGAGATAGCCCCCACAATGCTTCCAATCAATGACATTTCTTTCTCTAACCAATTACAAACAAAACAAAACACTCGATATATCTTTAAGAAGAGAAGTTTTTCACAACATGTACCTAAAAGCCAAGAAGCCCTTGGGATTTTATAGCCCAAAATATGGCTGCCATTTTGTTTTTTTTTTTTTTTTCCTCCATCATTATCATCATCTCTCTTAAGAAGTCTGCGTTTTGGAAAAAAATCATTTTTTTTTTGTGGGTTTCGTGACCCTCTGTCTCAAAGTATCTTATAAATTTGGGTTTAGAAAAAACTTTAAATTTTATCTGTTAAGAATCGAGTTTGACTATCGGTAGGATGAATAATAGTTTCGGAACTCAAAAATATTTATTGATATGTTGATATATCTATGAATATATCCATAAATTGAGTTATACGAAATCGATATTAAACATCTATTGATATCTCTAATATTTTTTATAAATACTCATAAAACATTAAAAAAAATTGTAATTTATTTAGTCCAATATAAAAATATATATATTAATAACAATATTTCTAGCTTATATAAATTTTATAAATTTTTTAACTTGATGAAATATTCGTAAATACTATATATATTTTATTGATTTCTCTCTAAAATTTAAATCTCGATTTTAATATCGATACCCATATTTGATACTTGATTGAAGATATGTACAATAACATCGTGATCAACTATATACTCAAGTTTAGACGTATGATGCTGTTGGATAAAGAATTGAATTTGAATAAATTATTTTACACGATATTGCAATTTTAAAAACTATTTAAAATATTTTTTAAAGTTTAAAATCCATTAATCTATGTGTGAGTTAAATAATGATGGTTGAACTTATAAATTAACCAATATTAATTAAATAATGTTCGTTCGTGGAGGATATTAATTATTTGACTATTTTCTTGTGAGAGTTGAAGCTGGTTGGTTCTATCAATGTCCACGTAAGCGTGATTCTACTTCTTTTGGGTTTTCTTAAACGGACATTTAATATTAATATTGTTGTTTTCAAAACTTATTAGAGAAATATTATTGTTTTGAAACTTATTAGAGAAATATTGTTGTTTTGGGAGTTCGAGGCTAGAGGTCGAACGTTGAGAACTAGACTAATGTGGAGGTTGAACGTTGAGAACTCGACGAACAAAGAAAACTTTTGGAAACAATACATAGGCCGAAACTTCAACCCTCGACAAGGGAAATCTCGCGAATCTCACTTAGGTTGTCGAAGGTTGAAGTTTCAACACACATCCACCCTCGAGATTGTAGGTTTATTACTTTTCTTTTTCCCTCATAGAGGGAATAAAGTAATGAGATAGTATACTATATGTATCTGTGTACTCGAGCTCGCTTCTAACAACCTATGCATTTTGTAGAACCTATGCATTTTTGTTATCATTTCAAATTAGACGGGAGGCTTGTGGGATTGACGTTGAGGGGGTGGGGATGGCTATATTTCTGGGAGCGAACTCTAGGCAAATATGAAGCGCATAGATACAAGTTATGCCTTGGAATGAAAGACAATTTCGAATTAGCTTTGTCTACGAACAAAATTTTGGTATATTAGGTTGTCGAAGATTACACACATGTCGAAACTTCAAAGCGATTAAGGAGATAAGTGGGCTGAAGCAGATTAAGGAAAGAGCGAGATTCAAAGCGAGATAGTAGGAGAGAGCAAGATGTTGAACGAGATTTTTAAGAGAGAGCGAGATTCAAAGCGAGAATGTTGGAGAGAGCGAGATTTAGTTTATATTGACTAATCTGGACTAACATTGAACTTGGTAAAATGAAATGGTTGAATAATTGAAAATGAGATTATTCAGGATACACATTGAATGCTAAGATTATGCATTGAGTTTCTGGTAGTAGATCCATAATCAAAAAAGTGTTGTCCAAAAGAAATGAAAGCCAGTAATCATTAATGGAAAAATAACAACAATAACAGAGAAAGCGAGATATTGAGAGAGAGTGAGAGTGAGAGTGAGAGAGAGATCTTAGGAGAGAGCGAGAGTGAGAGGGCGAGATCTTAGGAGAGAGCGATACTGAGAGAGCGAGATCTTAGGAGAGAGCGAGAGTGAGAGAACCAGATCTTAGGAGAGAGCGGGACTAAGAGAGCGGATCTTCACTTTTATTGAACTTTCCATAGAAATATATATAAAAAAAAAAACAGAGAGAGAAAGAAGCTAATAATCATACTATAATTGAATAATCATTAGAATATAATTGAATATATTAGATTATTATACTATAATTGAATAATCATTAGACAACAAATTGAATATATTTAGATTATTTACTATAATTGAATAATCATTAGACAATAAATTGAATATATTAGATTATTTATACTATAAATTGAATATATTAGATTATTTATAATGTAAAACTTTATTGATTACAAAAAAAAAATGAATATACAGTAGATTAATTATAAAAAAAATTGAATATATAATAAATTATAATAAAAATTGAAATATATATAAAAAAAATTATTTATTATTCAATCCCTAACTATCTAGAGCTCGTCTTAGTAACGAAGGACACTTCCTTCATTATGTTTCTAACTTGTTACAAAATCCACATCGTTGTCGAGTGGCTGGTTTTGTCCAATCCATCTCGTTGTGATAACGTGAACTTTTCGGTCTACCAGGTTCTTCTCAATAACAATGGATCAGGATGTAAGACGGGCATATTAGGGTGTGTGATCCAGTAATCTTCATACGGTACAGGTTGAAATTGAGGAAAGTAACATTTAGCATACATTGACAATTTGTAATAGTCCTCAATAAAATCTTCGTAGTTCATGTTAAAATGTGAGCAAACGGCCATAAAATGCAAGCATGGAATGCCAAATGCTTTTCCACTTGTTACATGAACAGTACGCTCGGTATGATGGCTTGTTCGAGATCACTAAGTATGAAACACTTTAGAGAAATTGTAACACACGAAGAGGTGTGTTTAATTTCAGATCGACATGCTGGTATAATTGCAGCAGTGAACAACCCAGCAAATAGTTGGACGGGACCGAAATATCACCATCGTTTCTGCTTACAACATATCGTCAGCAACTTCAATAAAAAGTATAAATTTAATTCATTGAAAAATTATGTTTAACGTGCCAGGTGTCAGTTTCAAATTCAAAAGTTCAACAAAACAATTGAAGATATCAAAGGAATAAATCGGAGCTGTCTGAGTTTTTTTTACAACATTAGTTTAGCGCAATGGACTCAAGCACATGATGGAGGATTCAGATATGGGTGGATGACGATAAATCTATCAGAGTGCATAAATGGAGTTCTTAAAGGAGCTCGAATTGTGCCTATAAATACTCTTGCTCAGATAACATTCTTCAAATGCGTGAACTATTTCGAGAAAAGAAGAGCAGAAATAAGGGATGCATTGGAGCATCAAGATAAACCCAGGACCTGTTGATCTCAATGTTTTATACGACCAGTCCATTCATCGATCATATGTTGTATGGAGAGATCGTACTACTAGAGAAATATCTTGCAGACGTCGAGAGGCAGGATTTATTCAGTTGGACTGTCATCTGATCATAGCCTTGGTCGAGAGATGGAAGCCCGAGATGCATGCATTCCATATGTCTGTTGGAGAGTGCACTATCACTCTACAAGACATAAAGTTTTGTTGGGGTTACCTGTTGCGGTGAATCGGTCACCGGAGTGATGTACGATGACTGGTTAGAAGTTTGTCAACTGTACCTCGGTGCGACCCCACCTGTTGACAAGATTAAAGGATCGAGGTTAAGTTTAATATGGTTAGGAACACAATTTCGTGAGCACAACAGATGATGTAGACAAGGAAACCGTCATAAGATATGCGCGAGCATATATACTACAAATGATGGGTGGAAGTCTATTTTCATATAAATCAAGTCATTTTGTTCACTTGATATTCCTGCCACTTAGCTAACCTCCATGATGCGGGGCAGTATTCGTGGGTGGAGCATGCTTGGCATGGTTGTATAGACAACTATGCAAAGAAACAAGACCTGAGGTTCGAAAGATAGCTGGGCCTCTCATACTTTTGCAACTATGGGTTTGGGAATGATTTCCAACAATGGCTCCACAGCTACATCATGTTAATGACGCTCAGTTAGTTGGACGAGCCTACAGTTCTCGGTATGTTGTTTTAATTCAATTTAATTTTTATATCACTGATGTAGTTAATTTAAATTCTAAAATAACAATTTTTAAAATTTAGGTGGAGAGACAAATTTTGTGTGACTAGGACAGCCAGACATGTAGTCAACCAGTATAGATACATGTTTGATCTGCTTCAACCTGAACAGGTACATTACACTAAACCTAATTGATTATTTATTTCATATTTTTATTGTATTTTTCTCTAATATTCTCTAATATAATTTTTGTGTTTCAGGTTATTTGGGAGTCGTACAAAATTATTGTGCATACTTTGCCTAATTTTTGTACGAATGGTCAAAATATATGGCGGACGATGAGTCCTCTCATATGTTTTCTATTGGTGAGTGCATCTTCCTAACAGGGTATAGACAATTCGATTTTCAGCAGGATGTCCCATCACCTTGTAATACTGAAACCGTACTGCATGATATTGACTTAAGGACTAGAGATTGGTCCGAAAAAGTTGCACATTTGGTAGTGCGATGGCACTATCGTGCAAGGTTTATTGCAGTGGGGTTTCTCTTGAACAGTTTGACACAGATGTCACTCCAGAATATATTCATTGGTATAATAATATCACAAGGCGTTACGTCACTCGTCCGGGAGCAGCTGTGGGTCATCTGGTAAATGAATGAATATTATCTGATTTTTTTAATTTAAATTCATTTTAAATATTGTCTAATTATTTTATAATTCACAGAGATCGAACAACAGTAGACTCCGTGAGGTTGCGAATGATCCGAACCAGGTTCTTGCTATATGTAGTGACAACCAAAGCTATATGGAGGAAATTCATTATATGTACGATATACCTATTGTTCCTCCACCAACTCCTAGACATAGAGACCTGTTCGGGAAGAGGATGAGTTTTGATGAGGTTGCACATAATGTGGAAGAGTTGCCCATATGACGCAGACGCAGAGTCAAACTGATTTATGTTAGTCCGATGATGGTGATGCCAGCATTTGGTTCAGGACATTATGACTCAGAGGTCCCGTCTTCGTCTTCATATGTGCATGGACATGGTCGAGGTCATGGAGAGCATAATGATATTTTATATATGAAGCGCTTGCAAAGGTACCAGAACAACATCAGAAGAACCCGAACAACCTCAAGTTCAAAGTCGAAGACGATAACCAGCTCGAAATCGACGATGTCCGCCTTGTGGGACACATTGATTTTTGTAATTATTTTTATATAAATGAGATATTTAATTTATATTTTTTTATTTTTATGAGTTATTATTTTTTTAATTTATTCTTTTTAGAGTTTAAATAAAATAATAAAATATTTTTAGAAATTGTTTTTATAAAATGAAAAATTAAAAAAAAAAGATTAGAAAGAAGAAGGTGGAATGTGTAATAATTAAAAAGGGAAAAAAAAAAAGGAAATTTGTACGGTATTCTCGCTCTCTATCAAAATCTCGTTATTTCGCTCTCGCTCTTAAACTCTCGCTCTCTCAAAATCTGACTCTCTCTCATAATCTCGCTCTCGAATTTGATTGGAAGTTCAGTGGCAAAAAGAAGGAGATACATTAGCTCGTTATTTAGTCAGACTTGCTGAGATGACAGAATCCGTAAAAATTATTCAACAAGCTTTGGAAGGAATTCCAGGGGGACCTTATGAAAATTTAGAAATACGATTCTTTGATATAGGAAGGACTCTGGAATGATAATTAAATAAACTCAATAATATATTATTGAAGGACAAGGTCGAGGGTTCAAAGTTCGACGTATAAATGAAAGGAAGGCGAGGGTTCAAAATTCGACCTATGTAGGTCGAATTTTCAACCCTCGACTTATTTAAAAAAAACAACAATATTTTTACAAAAATTTGAAAACAACAATATTTTCCTAAATAGTTTTTTAAAAGGACAATATCCTTTTAATTTTCCCTTCTTAAACATCATTTTTTATAGTTCAATTCAAGAAAAGAAATTAAAAAAAAAATAGAAACAATCCAGTGATAAATTATGATTGCACTAGGGATATTCAAATAATTTGACAATCCCATCGACCTGGACTACTCAACCTAAAATGTAAGGGTGGTTGGGTTGAATTTTTCTATTTTTATTGGATCGGGTTGGGTTGGGTTGTGGATTGATTAAAAAAAATTTGTTCCTCTTTGTTTAAAGTTTGATTTCTTTGTATTGATTAATTTTTGAATTTTTAATATTTTTTCTTTTAAAATTGTTATGATATTTGTCTTTGTTTAAAGTTTACAATAAGTATCATAGATATTTGGTATTTAACATCTTAATTTTATGAGATTTTAGTTATTAATCACAGTGTTGTATATAAATTTACATATTTTTCATTCAAAATAAAAAAAATAAGTTATAACCCAACAACCCAACACAACCCGAATTTTAAGGGTTAGGTTGAAAACTTTATTTGAGTAATTTGGTTTGCTAATCAAACCAACCCAAATTTTCGGGTTGGTCCAAAAAAATACCCTCAACCCAACCCAACCCATGTACACCTCTAGATTGAACAATTAAAAAAAAAAAATTAATGTGCTAGTATCCAAATTTTTTCATCCCCCGAAAGAAGTACGGTAGAAAATTTAATTTAATACAGAAAAAGGCATCATCATTTCATCACGTGGAAAATTTAAGAGAAAAAACATTTTGATAAAAAAAATATAAAAAATAATACAAGTATTGTTCCCTTAAATCAAAAAATTAAATATCTTTATTCTTTTGACCTTACATTTCAAAAATACCATTCGAATCTCAAATGAAAATTAAAACAAGAAATAGTGTGAAGTGACCTATAATGAAAATTTAGATTGTCACATTGTTATAATTTCAAGGGTTAATTGCATAAATAGAATTCAAACCCAAAATAATAGAATATGTAGTATAAGGATATAATGATTACATATATAGATCAAAAAATGGTAAAAGACTAAAAAACCCATGCCTAGCCACCATTTTGCTCGCATCTAGCCACCATTTTGCTCGCATCTTCCCAATTTTCTCAAACTAAACGCTATCATTGATAGAAGCTATCAGTAGCTTCTATCAATTGCTATCGATGATAGTTGCTATCAGCGATAACTTTCAATTTGAGAAAAATTAATATAATCTTAAAATATTAGCTTTTAATTTGCTATCAATTATTAGTAGCTATCATTGATTCACTTTCATCAATTAGAATCAACCTTGAAATATTAAGACTTAAGGCTATCAGTAGTTATCAATGATAGATTTATAAATAGTGATCAACTTTGAAAGAAGACCAAAAACTTTGATTACCACAGTAGCTATCACTAATAATCTTTTATCATGGTTATCACTGATAGTAGCTATCAGTCGCTATCACTGATAGACTTTCATCAATTAGAATCAACCTTGAAATATTAACACTTAAGGCTATCAATGATAGACTTCTATAACTGATTATCACATTTGAAAGAAACTTGATATATAGATATCATCTAAATTCTATCACCAATATCACTAACATCACTCATATTGTGGTTATCAGTGATAGCTTCTTTTACTGATAACATCACTGATAAGATGCTATCAATGATCCCACTGATATCATGCTATCAGTGATAGTTCTCTATCACTGATTACATGCTATTAGTTGTAGCTTCTATCATCGATAATGTGCTATCGGGTAGCTTCTATCGATAACATGCTATTAGTATTAGTTTCTATCATTGGTAACATGCTATCAGTAGTAGCTTCTATCAATCATAGCCACTGAACACCTTTTTGCCCTTTTCTTGTCCTTCCCAAACATTTATAAGTCTTTTTTCTTTTGATAAACATGCTATTAGTGATAACTTCTAGGCATTCCACTTACATTTTAGTTCGAGATTCAACTTTATTAATTAAATTCACTAAGTTGGCTATCAATGATAGATTTCTATAAATGGTTGTTAACTATAAAAATATAATCAAAGATTAAGCTATCAATGATAGAAAATATTAGAGACTATCACTTATAGACCTTCATTTGCTATTTATATTTATTAATTTTATAATAATCAAACTTGATGATTGATTTGTTGATGTTAAGTCACTTATGAATTAAGTACTTTGAAGTCTTGGACACGAAACTCGGCCTCATAATTCTTGTGAAAAAAAGGAGAAGAAGAAAAAATTCAAATAAAGGAAAAAAAAATTTAATAAGAGAAAGAGAAGAAGCAAAAACTGAAGAAATGAAATAAAATTAAATAAAAAAAGGAAGCAAAAACTGGAGAAATGAAAGAAAAATTAAAAAAATAAAAATAAAGAAAATAAAATAAAATAATAAAGAAAGAAAAGGGAAGAAGTAAACATCGGAGAAAGAAAAGGAAAAAAAAAAAGAATAAACAAGAACCAAAGAAAAAAAAGGAATAAGCAAAAACCGAAGAAAAAAATTAAAAAAAAAAGGAAAAAAGAAAGATATGAAAGATATGAAAGAATAAAATATAAAGGAGAGATAAAATAAAACAAAATAAAATAAAAAGGGAAGAAGCAAAATCTGAGAAAGAAAAGAAAATGAAAAAATGAAAAAAAGGGAGGGAAGAAACAAAAATCAAAGAAAATAAAAAGACTAAAAAAAGTGTACATCAAAATAAGATAAGAAAAAGCGAAATTAGAAATCAAAAAGAAATTCAAAGATTGACTAGTCAACTTATCCATATTTGCAAATATTTTAAAGATGTAATATATTTTTAGACTTTTTCTCTCATTCTACCATGTATTACAAACATCCTAATTTCCAACCATTATCTAGTTTTGAAATCTGTTTATAAAAGATTAATAGTAATAGTATTACAATTTTTTTTTGTCCTCCTAATTTCAACGTTAGGCGGGTTTGGTGTAAAGTAGGAACATTTTAATTCTTGGTACAATCAACAAATTAAGATTTTTTACCCAAATATGTTGAAAATCACTATTTTCTATTTTAGTTTCAAGTAATTAAAAACATGTTATAATAAAAATTAAAAAAAAAAAAAAAAAAAAAAAAAGATGCGTACATGTTTTCCATACTTCTAAGAGTTTATGAAAGAAAATCAAGTTTTACCTTGTGGAAAAAGGTGTATCAAGTTTGACCAACATATCAATTTTTGAAAATCTTTTTTCTTATGAATTTATTTTTTTTTAAGAAAAACATGGTGAAAGATCTAAGTTGTTCATCAACTCAAGCATAGTTATATATATAATTATCGACTACTATTTTAAATGTCAATAATTTGATCTCCAATACCATAAATCTTGACCGAAAAAAAAAAAAAGAAAGATTGGTTTAAGTTGTTCTATCAATACAAAAAAACTAAAAAATCAATTTTATAATGTGATTTGTTACTATTAGATAAGAACAAAGTTTTAAAGACGGATGTGAACATAGATATTGAGTTTCACGTTGTGGGAATGACAACAAGATGTTGATGTCGACAAATAATTTTATTAAAAAAAGTTTTATAAATGTATTTAAATCAACAAATAAAACTTCATTACTTTTCAAAAAAAAGTATTTCACTATTTTTTTTAAATGAGTTTTAAAGTTTTCGTTTTCTATAATTTAATAAGTAATATTTATTGATATTTTTATTATATTTTCTATTTTTTATGATATAATAAAATTAACGATTCATCTAATCATGTCGATGTCGAACATGTAAATATATAAAAATGTCGAAACCGATTAATTCAAATATTAAATTTTAAGATTCATAGATTTTTATTAGAAACAACGGTTTGCATCCGAATTTTTTTCTTTATATATTAAGCTTCATGTATCACAATTTAATAACTTAATCTCACCCAGATCAGGTTTGATATTATTTTTAATATCTTAACATTGACTATAAATTAAAATATATCATAGAGATAATTATAGAGAAGAAAACCTTATTTTTGCCAATATTTATTTATTTATTTTATTTTATTTTTAAAGGATGCCAATATTTTATTTATAGTGTTTCATTTGCCATTATAATATATATATTTGAAGAACAATGTGATATTTGAATGTTATTAATTTGTTTAAGAATATACTCAACGAGTTTGATGTATTTAAGTACTTTATAATATAAAATTGCACAAATATGGTGGGGGTATAATCTATATATTAATTTTAAGAAAAAGTAATAGATTATAGATGTATTAAAATAATTGAGAAGGTTTTGGAGATTAAAAAAAATGTTCATCGTGATATATATATATATATATATATATATATATATATATATATATATATAATTTTCACAAATTTAAATTTAAATCTTTATAGAATTTAACTCCAAACTAAGGGGTGTTTTTTTTTTTTTTTTTTTTTTGTTGTAGGGAATAATATTTTTTTGTATAATTGAGTAACAATCCGTATCCCTTCCTAATTTTGATATTTATATGGCTAGTTACATATTGGGTTTTTGGGATTCAAGGAGACAATATTCTTTTACATACCAATTGAATATTTTTAGTTGAATTAAGTTGGACATATCGTTTAGATAATGAATCCATATATAAGGAATTTTAGTACAAGATTTTACTTGCATAATTTTTAGGACGTGAGCATTAAATTTTTAGGCAAAACTATAAAAATTTTGTTGCTGTTTGTTTCGAAAATATATTTTATTTTTCAAAAATTGCGCAATATTCTTTCACCTTTTCATAAATCTTTCGAAAACTTTTTAGAATAAGAACGTGTATGAATTTTTGACGAAATTTTGAATTTAGAATGAGTGTGTGATAATGACTCATGAATGGTGTGGTGAAGTTTATGAAACGTTTACGAAAGGTTAAGGGTTCTCGTTGCAATTTTGGAAAGAAGGTAGGTTTTTAAAAAAAAAAAAAACAAAAACAAAAACAAAAACAAAGATAAAACATATATGTTAAATTTAACCTTTTCTATATTTGTGAGAGTTTGAGCCAACTTATGTGTATCTATACTGATCTCAAGAGACAATCAGTCAAATCCTTCAACATTTAGATGTCAAGAAAACTCATAGGATATTAAATTTTAGGTAGGTGACCGTCATGAATTGAACTCATTCCCTCTAAACCCTTTATTTATCACTAAGCAAATCTATGATGGTTTAAACCTCTTTTTATAGTTAGATTAAAATATTTTGGTGTACGATTTTGAAAGCTTTGTGTGTGCAAAGTTAAGATTTTTTAAGATTTATACAATCAAATACAAATTTTTTTCGTCTATGAATTTTACAGTAGAAGTCTACATGAATCAACTTCAAACTTTAACACAATACCTTTTTTTTAGATTGAAAAGATGAATTAACTCAGATTCACAAATCAAGGGTTCTTACGCCTTTAAATATATAAATTTATTTTTAAGTTAGAATTGTTAATTAAAGAACTTTCTTTTGAAATATGCATACATGAAGTAATGACCCACGTAAAGAGATCTTAGAAAAGTTGAATCGTTATAGATGGTATCAAAGTAGAACCTCTCCTAGTAACATGTGTGGTTTGGGGACTAACCAAGTGGAAGTTGGTGGATATGTAACGCCCCAAGTTTTGGAGGGGGACATGAAAGAACCTAAATCACATCCGAATGAGAAAGATCATGAGAATATGTAAGTATGGTTAAAAAAGACTTAAAAGAATTGAAAGTTACTTCTTATACCAACCAGGTACACCTTCCTTTTCGATGACCCAATCATAGAAATGATAGGTGACTTTCTGAGAATTTTCCTAAGAAACATGAGTAAAGATAAGACATGCTGAAATTACCTATGTTGGTTTGTCGAGATAATTGCACTCTTAGAAGTGATTAAAGACAAATAAAGATGACATTGTTAAGTCAAAGTGGATGGTGAGAAAAGACAAATCATGGGCATTATACCATGTCTAAAATGATAACAAAAATTAAATCTTTTGGTCTAAAACATCAAATAGAAAAGTAGTAGTTATGAACTATTAATTTTTACCAACCAACCCGATACACGACATCGATAGCACGTGTGAGAAAAGATTTTACTATCACTATAACCACATTTTTCCAAGCTCACAACAAAGCCTTTATATATGTCCCTCGAGCAAATAAAAAACTTACAAATTATCTTCAATAAATTTTGCAATTTGCCAAAAAAACAAATCATTCCCAACATATAATTAAATTTAACTCCATATAATGGATATTTTCTTATAATTTAACCTTAAATTTATACCCAAAGCCCAAGTCAAATACAGAAAGAGAGAGAAATAATGGTCCGACCACTTTGTTGTAAAATTGAAGAACAAAACAGAGCACAACAGAAACACAAATACGGAGAAAATATGATGTAATAATATAATAGAATAACTAAAATTTGGAAAACAAAATATAGGAAATTAAAGTGGCATTTTCTCCAATATTTATTTTTATTTCTCACCAATCTTCACCCATTCTATAAAATAATGCACCAAATGTCATTATTTATAGGTAATTTGGTAAGTAGGATGTGACATTATATTGATACTAAGGGTGCTTTCGCATTAGACACATGAGGAAATTATAGATTGACACTTGGCTTGATGGAAGAATGGTATTGGTCCTTTTAGGACACTAAACATTTGGGCATCTATTTTTTAATATTTATAGTACTTCCTTTTAGATTCAAATTATATATATGTATATATGATATGCCTCATTAAAACCTTGCTAGAAAAAATCCAATCGGAAAAAAAAAAATCCTAGTGAAGAAAAAAGAATATATATTTTATATAATTTTAACATTCCTAAAAGAATATATATGCTCCACCTCATGGAAACATCATTTGAGATCTCTGAGTCACCGTATTTCAATATTGTACTATTGGGGTTGATGCCCTAAAGTCTCATGTCCTATAGTTTGTAAACAGTTTGTACGAATGTTTGTGTTGTATAATATATGATATTTTACTTCACATCTTGTTTTTGCTCAGTTGTTTGTTTTATTTGCTTTACCACAAATCAATAAACATAAAATCTATGGTTATTAGTATGTAACTTAAGTATGTATGTGGTGACATACAAGTGGATCATGTCTTAAATGCTAACCAAAATGGTCTGTAGTATATGGATATAGGAGGAAAACCTTATCCTGGTAAAGCTACGGATGCGGCCCGCTTTGTGGAATGGTCACAAGTGTTATGACTTGTCACAGATGGTCTGACCCTGATCATTCTTGTAAGGGACATGCGAGTGGGGGCGTCCTATACAAAGAGTTTGTATAAGACCTAACCACGAAGTGTTAACATCTCGTTATATAACACCGTTCATGACAGAGACTTCGCTTCACTAGGATGACCATAGGTAACATGACTTCCATCCTGAGTAAGTTGGGAACTCCTACCATTGAGTGCGGTCCTTTGATTTGTATGGGTGCGAGTGGCTAGGTCGTTGATTCAAACCTACCATTTTGGGGATTCGTCTAATTTAGGAGCTGNCTTTGATTTGTATGGGTGCGAGTGGCTAGGTCGTTGATTCAAACCTACCATTTTGGGGATTCGTCTAATTTAGGAGCTGGGAACTCAGCTACACAAGATGGAATTCACTCCTTCCCCGAAGTAGGGCAAGTAGATAAGATAGCTCCCTTAAGGGCTGATTTCAGGGCTTGAACAATATGGCGCCACACACCTTCTCTTGGCCCGAGATGTGTTCACACAAAGTTGAACTATGTTGTATTATTCATTAAAGAAATCAGTGGTACTTAAGGAGTGAGATGTAACTACAGGGGCAAAACGGTAAATTAGCCCAGTTGTACTTATGAGCATCTATGAAGGGTCATCGTACTTATGATTGGTTATATCCGATGGACACAGAAATATATCTGTGGTAAGAAGAGTTCAGCTGTTGGTCTTTAGTAGAATGTCTGGTAGTTAACGGATGGTGGATCTCGTGGCTAAAGAGTTTAGTCAGCTATTCATGTATCATTGGAGCTTCGAGCCATAGGTCCATAAGGTCCCCTAGGTAGCTTGGATAAAGTCGAGAATCAATTTTTGGGTCAGTTTGAAATGTTCAAATTGACAAGAGAGAGTTCGATTATATATGATATAATTGACTAAATGTATGAGATATATTATTTTGGAGAAAATTAGATATAAATATTATTTAAATCAAGTGGAAGAGAAATTACTATAGTAGATATATGATATCAAACTATAGATTAAGAATATAATATGATTATATTCATTTATTAATTAATTGGTTAATTATGTGATAATTGGCCGGAAACTTCTCCTCAATCGTGCGTTAGTGGGAAAAACTTATTCGATTATTGTAACTAAAGAATAAAATAAGAATTGGTTTCAATTTGCAAAGAGTTCGAAAAAATCGCTCAAGGTGTGAAAACATAACGATCGCTTAGCTGAGAGCCTATACGATAGCACCCTATCGCCTAAATGATCGCACACCTCGTGTACTAAACGAGTGCATGCATTCTCTAAACGATCGTTAAGCTTTTCTATACGATCGCTTAGTGTGCCGAGTTTTCTAAACGATCGCTTAGTAAAACCTACACGATCGTGTAGCTTTCTCTAAACGATAAGCATCCGTTATACGATAGCCTTCTCTCACTTGCTTGTCGTTCTATACAATCACCCCTTTCCTCCTTCCTCTACCAATTACATCAAAGACCACTCTTTGGATTCTCACTCCGAGAATACCAAGCGCTCTAAGTGGTGGTGTCGTCCCGGTTCTACTTGTTCGTGTATTGTCGTTCGTGTTGACGATCGTGCGGCTAGTAGCCGACTGTTTGCTGGGTGATAAAGAACGTAGAGCGTTGTTTCTGTTGGATTGAGTTTGAAGTGAAGATAGTCTTCAACTGGTAAGTTTACTCAACCTGTTCTTTTTTATTTGTGAAAGCATGCCTATAATTAGTATTAAATTGCATACCTGTTTGTTAGAATGTGTGTGTACTAATTCGGTCACAATGAAATAGGAAAGATCTGAATGCGCTCATGGATACTCTTCTTTAAGAGTTCCTTCAGTACACCAATTTTTCAAAGGTTGCAGTAGGTAATGCCTTTGTAAATAAGTCTGCTCAGTTATCCTTTGAACAAATTTTTTATACAGTGATGTCAGCATTTTCTTCAAGATCATGAGTGTAGAAAAGTTTTGGTGAAATGTGTTTTATTCTATCTCATTTAATATATCCTCCTTACATTTGGGCTACACATGTTATGTTGTCTTCTGAAGAAATTTGTTAAATAGTGATGTCGTTATTCTATGCTTTATCATCTTCATAAAAGAACACTATTGGCTAGTCTCATGGATTATTAGGATTTCAACATGGATTTAAAGTAAAAGTTATTATAATTTGCTTCATATAATGCCATAATATAAAAATTCTTCTCCATGTACTAAGTAACCTATTTAAGATCTAGCTTATATGGGTTATATATGTAACTTGCATCTTCACAACCAACTAGATCACAATTAGATTTAATAAAATAAAACCATATAAGCTAATTCTTAAATTAATAAAACATAATATATATTTAATTCTACCCTAATATCTTTCTTTTGGAGAAATATTATATTTATGTAGCAAAATTACTACAACTACTACAATGGTTAGTATATAAACTAGTAAAGATATAAGTGCATTTATTTCCTAAAATTATGGTTCTTCAAGACCTCATATTCTTCACCATCTTTCTGAAATCAAATGATATATCATTTCCACATTAAGTGAATGAACATAAGAGTATTCAATTATGTACGTAATCCATAAAAGATCTTTTATGTATAAATTGATGCAATTTCATTTGCTTTATGCAACTTATCATCTCAATTTCTTTATTAAGAAACTGTATTATCTTTGAAATCTCTTCAGGAGTTTTTGCTTAAATCATCAAGATATAGTAAATCTTAGGTTGTGATTTCTTTATAAAAGGATATAGACAAATAGGGGTTATTTTTGTACCCTTAAACCAACAAATATTGAATAAGATGATTATATCGCATTCATCATAAATATTTTATAAGAATCTCTATGATATGATTCTCTAATGTTTGAATTATATGATTATGATACTTTTAATCCTTTAGGGATTTTCATAAACAAATATCGTTATTAAGAGATTCTTATAAATTTGGTATTATTGCATCCATAAGATGTATATTAAACATTTCATATACACAACCAAATAAATTGGACATCTCATGGTATTGTACATCGACCATCAGAGAATTGTTTTCTCATTATCAATACCAGTCTATTGTGAGAATTATTATGGGATCTGTCTCATTTTTATATCTTGTGACTTCGCTCTATTTGTTTTTTTCTTTACAAATACTCCACTTGTATCCCCACGTTTGACATTCATTGATATATGGAATACTAGTCCTCACGATTTAAAAAATGAGTTGATTTCTATTAGATTGTTTCTTTCCACATAAGTCAATTATTTCTATGTCAACATTTTTCAGACTCACTTTCATAAATAATATCGTGAGTAATATTGTATGCTAAAATATTATCAATTTATATGGTTTCATCCTTTTCATGTCATGACATAGTTTATCGAGATCTCATTATTATCCTTATTTACTTCAATATCCTTATGACTACTCATATTTAGGACTTCGTTTAGAACATCCATATTCTTAACTGAGTCATTTTGATTATTGACTACTTTTTTTTCAAGAATTTTAGTAACAACCCGACCTTTCGAGCACTTTGACAAGAGTCGTTACAACTAAATACACATTTAAAACCCAGATATATTAACCATAAACATTCATTAAGACAATAAGGATAGTTTTTCCAAAATAAACTAGAAAATAAATAAATAAAACTTTTATTCGGGGTCCCAAAAAAAATATTCATAAAGAAACCATTCAAAACATTAAAATTTGTTGTCTCACATTAAATTGTAGTTTCAAAACATTCAAATGACAAAAACATAGATTGAGCGGAAGCGATTTCTCTTGTTCCAATATGGCTCTGTCACGGGTCCCGTCTATCACTCGTCAACTTGTTCCTGTCATTCCCTAAAAAACATAAAGGAACACAGAATGAGTATAACAATACCCAGTAGGTGACCCGCTATAAGGCCCTCTAGGTTACTTATTAGCTAGTTTATTTAGGCATCAGTGTACACTTATCATATCAGTCATAGTGATCCTGAAAGGGTCACATATTAGTCAAAAACATGATCTTGAAGGAACACACATTAGTCATAGTGTGTAACCCGAAGGTCCATAAGTAAGTCATAGACACAAACCCGAAAGAACATGAATCAGTCAAAATGTGTAACCTGAAGGTCCATAAATCAGTCATAGATATGAGCCTGAAGGAATATGAATCAATCATAGGTGTAACCTGAAGGTCCACAAATCAGTCATAATGTGAACATATACAGGCATATTATTACACCTGCCCATATAAGAGAAACTAACAGGAACTCTATAACTTACCAGCATAAATTTTCATATAACTCTTGTGTTATATTTTACAATCATTTATCTTAGGGGTAAATTTTCATATATATCCTCAATCACAGTACAGTCATCATAGACAAAATAGTCCAATCCAGTCAGTCAATGCCATTAAGTCATGTAGTTTAATCACTCATAAATTATCAGTCCCAACAGTCTGGAATAATCAGTCAAATCTGTCTTAGTAGTCTCAAGAAACGGTCCATGTAATCTTAAGTAATTAGTCCATGTATTCTTAAGTAAACAGTTCAAGTAATCTTAAATAAGCAGTTCAAGTGGTAGGGACGATTGATTCGAAGATGAAACAATAGAAGGACATTTACCTCAAGTTTTAGTCAATACGAGCTCAAACAACCTTAACTTTTATTTGCTCAAAAGGTCACGAGCCAAGTCTTAAGTGATAAATAAAAATTTAGGATTTCCAAAATAAGGCCAAAATTCCCAATCACCCAATTTACATCATCCATTAAGGCAAAATACTTATAGTTCCAAGGTCTAATTACTTACCCATATTGTCTCGAAATTGATCTCAAATTTGGTGAACAACACCTCAAAATCCTTCGTTTCTTGAATCAAACCCTATACCAAAAATCAAAATTAACTCTATCATTTAGGACATAATTTCAATCACAACCAAAAATCAAAATTAATTCCATCATTTAGGACATAATTCCAATCACAACTTAACCCAAATGTCTCCAAACAACTTACCCAACACGTGGTTTGATCCCAAAACCACTTTGAAGCTTCAAAATCAACACAATCCAACAATTATATTACCAAAATGAACCTTTAACTTTAATGGATAGCAAGTTTAAACCTTTTAATCCAACCTCCAAAAATCACAATCAAAACAAAAGTTTGACACTTAGTGGATATCCAAGAATTCTCAACAAAGACCCCAAACCTTCCAAAAAAAAAAAAGAGCGCCTAACAATTTTAATTTTATTGAAAAGCACCTTGAGTGTCTGTATAACCCAATTTCAAAATCAAAATAATATGAGTGAGCCAAAACTTAAACCAAAATTTGATGGGTATTCAAGATCTTTCAAGAAAACCCATAAAACACCAAATAACTTAAATATCAATTCCGATGAAAATGGCACCAGTGGTCGTGGCAACTATAGAAAGGCGGCAAGTGTTGCTGTCAGACAACAAAAATTGTTAGGCTAACGACTGGTAGTGAGAGTCTTGCATGAGGAGGGTTTGCAAGAGTGAGAGAGATGGGGAATTTCTAGTTTTACAGATTCTATTCAGCAGCGATTACAGACAAATCAGAGCTTCAAACAGCAATCCAACCGTTTAAAATAAAACCCTATATGTCCTGAACAAACTGACCAAAGTTCAGTACGGTCCAATGGTTCAAACTCCATCAATCGACAATTTTGTGGAAGCTGTCGCTGAAAAACCAAATTGCTTTCTATCAGATTTTTTGCCTCTTTTTACTCTCCTTTAATTTCAAAAAAATCTCAATGCTTTCATTTTTTTTTTTTCAAATTTTAAAAAGATAAATAATATATTTTATCACAATATCTCCAAAATCTCTAAAAATTCGATTAAATTAATAAATCAATTAACTTCTCAAATTACCTTAATTTACGCTTCAAAAACCAAAATTAAATGGCATAAAATTCATCAACTTGATACAAATTAAATTCTTTCAAATATTTAAATCAATTTAAAATCATATAAAATTAATTATCTCCTTAATTGTTTGAAGTTGGTTCCAAAGTCTAAAATCAAAGGGAGGCGAAATTCAATATCTTCAAGATAATTAGTTCATATATCTAATCAATTAAATTCAATTTAACCCATAAAATCTTTTCAATTATTTCAATTTAATCCCAATTTCCAAAAATGAAAGGAAAATTAAAACTCAATAATTTTAGATAACTAACTCAAATTTTCCTGAAATCTGGGATGTTACATTCTTCCCTCCTTAAGAAACTTTCGTTCTTGAAAGTTTAAGTCTTTAAAGGCTCGTGATTCTTAGTTGTTGTCTCATCTTCATATTACCAAATTGCTTCTTCAGACCAATAATTCTGCCAAAGAACTTCTAACTAGCACTATCTCCAAATTTCGGAAAGTCTTCACCACTCTAGCAAGAATTTTCCCTAGAATGCTCCTCATAACTCATGTTCTCATTCAAATGCAAGCGTTCATAGTCCAACACATGAGACCTATTTTTCATATACCTCCTTAACGTACAAAACTTCTGCCTAAGATAAACATTAGGCATATGAAAATTACTTTTTTGTTCATGTATATGTGACTTGCTACTTCAACTCTCGTATCACTTATATTTTGCTTGGAGCTAAAATAGTTTCACCTTTAAAGTCAAATTAATGGCATCATTTGTTTCTCGTTTAATTTTGTGCTCAAAATTGCGATCACCTAAACCTTGATAATACTAGCAACGACGTACCTTTTAACTAATAATACCTCATTATTTCATGTCAATAGTTCTCGAACAACTATTGCTACTAATATCTCCCCTTACAATATTTCCTCCAACTCCACTATAATCTGAAGAAGCTTGTCAAGCACTCTTCCAACATGTGATTGTCTAGCTTAATCAAATTATCATGCTAAAACTGAGTTCCAGAACCAATAGCTTAGGCAGGATATCCATTCAACAAACAAATAATAAGATCTAAAGTTTCAAGTAGTAATGAGATTGTCCATACCAATTCCAAAGGTTTGCAAACACATATGTCCTGTCTTAAACACCTATGTTCTTAATCTCAAAACATTAATTCTCTTACCTTCTCAAAACCACAAAATATTTCTCAAATACTTTCATTTTTCCTCACCATTATATTTTCCAAGTCCAATAAATCCAAGTTGCTCTTTTCCACTTTCCTAGTGAAATATATTTGTATCAAAACATGTGACTATTCGAATCCCTTTCATAGTCTACAATCCAACAACCTAAGCAAGCTATTTTTTTTTCCGAACAATGCCTATTGCAGTCCAAAGTTCCAAATGGTAATGAGAGATTCCTCCTTTACACTAAAACCAACGTCTTGTATCCACCCATATCATGTCTTAAAATCCAAACCATACTTAACTATTTGGGAGTCTTGAACACATTAATTTCCATTTATCTCTCCAAATTAATAAAATCTTTCCTTAAATACTTTTATTTTTCTTCACATTTATCCTTGCTTAACCCAACAACTTGAAGTACATTTTTCACTTCCCGAGTGAAACATAATCCCTAAACCAAGACATATAACCCTTTATAACCTTTTCCAGAAATCTAAAATTCCATTCCAAACTTATAACTTTAGTAGGATATTCCCCACAAGATAACATTGCTTTTAAACTTCAAAATGTTTATCCTTCCTCTTGGCATAAGTAATTAAACCTGAACCTTTTCATTGCAACAAACACAAAGTTTAAACTCAAGCACCTTAAGAATTTTTCAATCCAACAACTCGTTTTCCCCCATTTAAAGACAACTATAATTTTAACCATCTTGGTCTTCCTTGACTAATTCATCTTACCTAGGTCTTGTAAAGAGTTCCTCGTACTATTGCTTTATGCTCCAACTAGTAATTCTTCTTCCTTTTAGGCACGTTATGTAAAGAACCAAAACACCACACCTTACTTGGTCCACCAACTTCGATACCATGAAAGTGATCAAGACCTATTAATCCTTTCAAATTTCTCTTGAACCATTTTGACTCTAATTTCTAGTCATTTTTAATAGAACTAAAGTTTCTTCTTCACCTATTTCTTATCATATAAAACAATTTTAATCTCGTACCTAAGAATGTGTGCCTTGTGATAAGGTTTCTTGTAGTGCCACCAACTTTATTCTCTTCTTGCAAATCTTAATATTATCTCTCATTGGATTTCCAATTCACCTACTTTATTCTATGGCTTAACCAAATACATCTTTTTCTTTCTTTCCTGTCATAAGTCCATAACATTTCTTAGTTCTATCAAGTTTCAATATCTATGAACAGAAATATATTTTCGTTTCTATCCGTCCTTCTATGAATTAAAATAATGCCAAACGGCCTTATTGTGATCCTTCTTTGTTTCCATAATACTAAAACAAAATAGTTATCTCATATTAACTTCTTTCAGGTCATTAAACTAGCAATGACAATCAGTCAGTGCAAAAAACTTAGACATGAAGGCTTTTAAATATATTTTCTATTAAACATTTAAGAAAAAACATACCTGGCGAGGACAAAGAATTCGTAGTTAGCCATAAGGGACACGAAACTAAGACTTACATTGTAAATCAGTCTACATAACCTAAAACTTAGGCTTTGATACCAACTGTAACAACCCGACCTTTCGAGTACTTTGACAAGGGTTGTTACAACTAAATACATATTTAAAACCCAGATATTTTGACCATAAACATTCATTAAGACAATAAGGATAGTTTTTTTTACCAAAATAAACTAGAAAATAAAGAAATTATAAACAAATAAAACTTCTATTCGGGGTCCCCTAAAAATAATATTTATAAAGAAAACATTCAAAACATTAAAATTTGTTGTCTCACATTAAATTCTAGTTTCAAAACATTCAAACAACAAAAACATAGATTGAGCGGAAGAAATTTATCTTGTCCCCATATGGCTCAGTCACGGGTACCGTCAGTCACTCGCCAACCTATTCCAATCATTGAGATCTGTTTGTGTAGCCATAAATAATCCTATATTTTTTTTGATTCAGTGAGATCTGTTGACTTTGTATACCATTCCGTTGTAAATAAATGATCTTCTCATAGATCCATTGTGGTCTTGAAATTATATAATAATGGAAACAGCAACCCTAGTTGCCATCTCTATATCTGGTTTACTTGTAAGTTTGACTGGGTATGCCTTATATACTGCTTTTGGGCAACCCTCTCAACAACTAAGAGATCCATTCGAGGAACACGGGGACTAGTTGAAGTAATGAGAAAGAATTTCGCCTTTTTCGTTGGAACTTTAGGCGGTTCGCGAAAAAAGATAGCGAAAAAAATGATTCCTAGAGTCGAGACTAAGAGGAATGTATAAACCAATGCTTCCATAGATTTGATTTCGGTTTACAATTATAGCTTCCATACCTGTTTAGTTGGGATCTTTTTACGGATAAAAAAAAGACCAAGACAAGAGTCAAAGAAATGAAAAGTCAGCAATCCGAATCAAGATTTATCCGGTACCCTATCTATGTCAAATCAAAAAAGAAAGGAACAATCATTTCCTGAAAAATATAAAGGAAGAAAGGATGAGTATAACAATACCCAGTAGGTGACCCTCTACTAGACCCTTTAGGTTACCTGTTAGCTAGTTTATCTACGCATTGTACACGTATCATATTAGTCGTAGTGATCCCAAAGGGGTCACATATCAGTCATAAACGTGATCCTGAAGGAACATGCATCAGTCATAGTGTGTAATCCAAAGGTCCACAAATCAGTCATAGACATGAACCCAAAGGAACATGAATCAGTCATAGTGTGTAACTCGAAGGTGCACAAATCAGTCATAGATATGAACCTGAAGGAATATGAATCAGTCATAGTGTGTAACTTGAAGGTCCACAAATCAGTCATAATATGCACATATACAATCATATATGTACACCTGCCAAGATAATAGAAACTAACAGGAACCCCATAACTTAGCATGCATAAGTTTTCATATAATTCATGTGTTATATTTTACATTCGTTTATCTTAGGGGTAAAATTTCATATAAATCCCCAATCAACAGTACAATCATCGTAGACAAAAAAGTCCAATCCAGTCAGTCAATGCCATTTAGTCATGCAGTTCAATCAGTCATAAATTATCAGTCCCAACAGTCTAGAATAATCAGTCAAATCTGTCTTAGCAGTCTTAGCAGTCTTAAGAAAAAATCCATGTAATCTTAAGTAACCAGTCCATGTATTTTTAAGTAAACAGTTCAAGTAATCTTAAATAAGCCGTCCAAATGGTAGGGACGATTGATTTGAAGGCAAACCAGTAAAAGGACACTTACCTCAAGTTTTAGTCAATACAAGCTCAAATAACCTTAACTTTTATTTGCCCAAAAGGTCACGAACCAAGTCCTATGTGATAAACCAAAAATTAGGATTTCTAAAATAATGCCAAAATTTCCAATCACCCAATTCATATCATCCATTAAGGCCAAATATTTACAGTTCAAAGGTCCAATTACTTACCCAAATTGTCTCGAAATTGATCTCAAATTTGATGAATAACACCTCAAAATTCTTCGATTCTTGAATCAAACCCTATACATAAAATGAAAATTAATTCCATCATTTATGACATAATTCCAATCACAACTTAATCCGAATGTCTCCAAACAACTTACCCAACACGTGGTTTGATCCCAAAATCACTTCCAAGCTTCAAAATCAATACAATCCAACAACTATATCACAAAAATCAACCTTTAACTTTAATAGATAGCAGCTTTAGACCTTTTAATCCAACCTCCAAAAATCACAATTAAAATAAAAGTTAAGTCAAAACTTAGTGGGTATCCAAGAATTCTCAACAAAGACCCCAAATTTTACAACAAAAAAAAAAAAAAAAAAAAAGACGTCTAACAATTTTAATTTTATCGGAAAGCACCTTGACTGTCTGTAAAACTCAATTTCAACATCAAAATAATATGGGATGAGCCAAAACTTAAACCAATATTTGATGGATATTCAAGATCTTTCAAGTAAACCCATAAAATACCAAATAACTTACCCAAGATATCAATTTCGATGACAATTGCGCCAGCGACAGTGGCAACCATAGACATATGGCGGGTGTTGCTATCGGACGACATAAATTGTTTAGGCTAGTGACTAGTAATGAGGGTCTTGCATGAGGAGGGTTTGCGAGTGAGAGAGAAAGAGAATTTCCAGTTTCACAGATTCTATTTAGCAATGATTATGGTCAAACCAGAGTTTCAAACAATGATCTAACCATTCAAAATGAAACACTATATGTCCCGAACAGACTGACCAAATTTCAGTACGATCCAACAGTTCAAACTTTGGAAATCTACAATTTTGTGGAAGCTATCGTTGAAAAATCGAATTGCTTTCTCTCTGATCTTCTGCCTCTTTTCACTCTCCTTTAATTTTTTTAAAAAAAAATCTCAATTCTTTCATTTTTTTTCAAATTTTAAAAATATAAATAAAATATTTTATCACAATATCTCCAAAATCTCCAAAGATTCTATTAAATTAATAAATCAATCTCAAATTACCTTAATTTATGCTTCAAAAACCAAAATTAAATGGCATAAAACTCATCAATTTGATACAAATTAAATTCTTTCAAATATTTAAATCAATTTAAAACCATATACAATTAATTATCTCCTTAATTGTTTGAAGTTGGCTCCAAAATCCAAAATCAAATGGAGGCAAAATTCAATATCTTTAAGATAATTTGTTCTAATATCTAATCAATTAAATTCAATTTAACCAATAAAAGCTTTTCAATTATTTAAATTAATCCCAGTTTTCAAAAGTGAAAGGAAAATTAAAACTCAATAATTTTAGATAACTAACTTAAATTTTCCTGAAATTCGGGATGTTACAATTTTTATCTTTGGAACTAAATGGTCTTACATGCTTCTAGTGTGTCCCGGAATCATTAGTGACAACTTGCTGCATTTAATGGAGTATTTGTAGCTAGTATAGACTTAGTCACGTTTTTAGCATCTATAAGTGCATCTAGTAACTTACTTGCTATATTTTTCAAATGAATAATTTTATGAACTTCATGTTGACATTGATTTGTATAGGGATCTAAATGAGACAATAACGATGCATTTCATGTAATTTCTTTTTACAGCTTCTTAACTCCTCCCTATAATGTGAGAAAATTTATCTCATTAAAATGAAAATCAACAAATCGTGTATTAAATTCATCACCTTTCAGGAGTTCAAGATATTTAATAATTAATGGGGAATCAAATTCAACATATATATCTAACTTCCTTTGAGGACCCATCTTGGTACGTTGTGGTGGAACAATTGAAATATATACTGCTCATCCAAAAATTATTTAGCTCTTAAGCTAATTGTAATCGCAAGTACTTATGATAAACTATTGGCCTAATGAATGCGTGCATGTGACGCAGTATGCAAAATAGCATGCCACTACAAAAGTAGGAAGCTTATCTCTCATAAGCAATGGTCTAGCAACTAATTGCAAACGTTTTATAAATGATTCAGCTAAATTATTTTATGTATGAACATGAGCTACAAGATATTCAACACTTATCCCAATTGACATACAATAATGATCAAAAGCTTGGAATGTAAATCACCAGCATTATCAAGACGAATGGTATGTTGGATTTTATGTCCTAAAACTCGTGATTTTGTAAACATAAGAACTTATTCTGAGAATTCAATAAAGTTGTTGTTGAATATATTGTTTTTTAGAAATCCAATAAACCTTAGTCCCTTGACTATTATATGTGTACTTAAACTTTATGTGGGGACATACAAGTGGATCAGGTTCGAGTAAATAGTCAAAGTGATATATAATATATGAATAAGGTTGGGTACCTTATTCTGATAACACTATTGGATGCGGTCTACTCTATAGTTCTTACAAAGAGTTGTAAAGTTCTATATACGAAGTGATCCTAATTTATGCATGTTGAGACATGAAGAGTGGGGGTGTCCTGTGCAGATGAGTTTTGTGCAAGATCAGACCACGAAACCTGTCACTCTTACTTTATAACGTTGTTTACTATTTAAGACTGATTATTTCAAAGCGATGACCTAGGTAACTTAACCTTAATCTTGAGTTAACTATGAACTTCTGTTTGTTCGGGATTATCCTTTGATCTGCAAACGATGAGAGTAGATCAATTGTCTATGCTCAATAAGCTTACCATTTTGGGAATAAGACCGGATGAATAGCTGGAAACATAGGGTACAAAAGGGAATTCACTCCTACCCGATTAGTGTTAATAGAGAGGTTGTTCCCTTTAAGTGTTGATTCTGGGTCTTGAACAAGAGGACTCACCCTCTCATTGGTAGGGATTCGGTTTGTTAATTGGATCACAAATCAATTGTTTATTAGGGGATCAGTGGAACTTAAGGAACAAGAGGTAATTTCGGGGGTAAAATAGAGATTCAACCCAGCCATTATTACGAACAACCTGTGAAGGGTTAACTTACTAATCATGGTTATATCGAGTGGACATAATATATCTACAGTGAGGGGAGTTCAGCTATGGGTTTTAGTGGAATCACCCATTAGTTAACGAATGGGGTTAGATTGGTCTAATGAGTTTAGTCGATTAATCTTGGATCGTTGGAGCAATATCTGTAGGTCCGCAAGGTCCCCCTACTAGCTCGTAAATGGATAGGCTCTAAAATAACGTGATAAGTTAATTTGAAATGTTCAAATTAGAATTAAATGAATTTGGAGAAATAATATTTAAATATGATTTAAATATTTGAAGATGAAATTGTGTTAAAAATTAATTAAATATTAAATAATTAATTAAAAATCTAGAAGAAAACTAGACAATTTTTCTAATATACATTTTTTCATGCAATATTGTTGATATAATATAGAGATACTCTACATTATTCATACTAGTAGTCTCTATATCATAAAAAGGATGTGATAAGTAAAATGTGGCATTACATGGATAGAGTAAGTGTGTTTTGGCATTAGACACATGAGGTAATTATAGATTGAAACTTGGTTTGATGGAAGAATGACATTGATACTTTTAGGACACTAAACATTTGGACTTTTCTAATATTTATAATACACTTCTACTTTTACAAAGAAAAGGCTAAAAAACAAAAAAAGAATCGAACACGCAAATTAGTAATGCAAAACATTCTGTATCCAACATTTTTGTTGAATTCTTAAAATTAAAAAAAGAAAAATAACTTTTTGATTGAATTAAACAAAAAGAAAGAAATAGAAAATCCACTTTTCTGGTGGATGCCACTCTAATTGCTTTCCGCCTCACGTTTTTTTTTTTTTTTAATAAAATATTATTTTAGTCTCCTTTGAAGATTAATACTGATTTAGGGTAAATATTTTTAATTGTCTAATTTTTGCATCCATTAAGTAAATAAATTTAGTTGATGTATTATTAATAAATGCTAAATCTAGACATTCAAAATTTATGGAAATTGATTAAATAATAATCAGAATTTTCATGTTAGAAAAGACACTCTACGAATATATTTTCATAATGTATAAATAGGATATTTATCGACTAGTTTTTGTTTAGAATTTTCCAAAAAATCAAAATAGATTTTGCTTTGAAAAAATCAACCTTATTCTAACTGCATTGACTACTTTTAAGGTTTATTTAGAGTGGTGAATAAAATGGTATTTCAACTTTAACTTTTTAAAAATATAAATATACAACAATTGAATAATTCTTTTTTTCATTTTTATTTCATTGTTCCTTGATAAAAATTTGTCACTCGATGAACGTTTACTTTATGAATGCAGACATGTGACTAGACTGCTAGTTCAATTTTATTTTATTTTATTTTCATCAACAGTTCAATTTTAATTTTAAAGTTTGAATTGCATTGAATCAGATATTAAGTGTTAGACTTTGATATGTGGTAAGGTAAATGTTTTAAATGTCCATATCTTGTCTAAGATTTCTATTTTATGGAAACGTCCATGAAAATATCAATAAAATATGGAAGTCAATAGATATAACTATAAAATTTTTAAAATAAAAAATTTTAAAACATATATTTAAATTAATACATAAACTTTATACACTTTTTAAATGAGGCAAAATATGTGTTATAATACTATAGTCACATCAGGTTACATTTTATCACTATTTCTTTTAGTATTTTATCGAGTTTGTAGAGTATAAAGAAAAAGTCCATTTACTTCATACATCGATGTTAAATAATGAATATGTAAAAGTGTCGATGAGAATATCAAGATGTTGAAGAAAACTAATAATATGGATAGGGTTAATATCGATCCCACAAATTATGTTCCTTATTTATATTGACATTTTAGGAGTGCTTTCCAAATCGAAGCCAAACTTTGAAATTACAAAAGTGGTTTAAAAAAAAAAACAAAATTGACTAAGCATTCAAATATTTATATGCGAAATATGAAAATAATGAGTACAAATTTGTGAAAAAACAAGCACAATTTACAAAAACCAAAAATAAAAAATAAAATAATTACTAAACAGGTTAGTTTTAATATTTATATCATGTTTGATAACCATTTGATTCTTAACTTTTTATTTTTAAAGCTTATATTTGTTTTCTCACCATTTCTTAACTATGGTCTTCATCTTTTTGAAAAATGTTCACATCTTTAGCTAAATTCCAAAAATAAGAAGGAAAAAAACCAACTTTCTTTAAAGAACTTTGTGTTTGAAATACATTTTCAAGTGTTTAATAAAAAATTTAAGTGTTTGGCAACCAATACCACTCAACATAGCTTTTTAAATATATTTTAATCATTTTTTTTAAGAAAAGTGTTTAAATAAAAACAAGTTTTTTGAAAAACATTTTTTTTCTCAAGTTAATCCAAACGGGCCCTTATGTTAATTTGTAAAACTAGGTTTGAATGTTAAAAACAATCCTAAATAAACTATACAACGAAAACAAAGACACCAATAGGTTATAGTATTAGTGTTTATAAACTTAATTTTTAAAAATAAAATAGTTATCAAACGAGAATTTAAACCACTCTAAGCATTAGCATTGGGGGACTTTGCTTAGAAAAAGTGATGATTAAAATAATAATCCAAAGTCCTATATAGGAATTGCCGAGACGTTTAGTCTACTAGGAGGGTTGTACTAAAATAGTGGTTAAAAGACTTATCCAAAGTCATATAAATGTAGTCAACTTGGTTGTGTTTTGATTCGAAAATCTTTTGATAAAGAAGTACTTAAGAAAGCTAAGAAATATTACATCAAGGAAATCCAAATCGGATTGCGATGTGATTTTTTTTTCTTTTTCTTTTTCCTTTTTTTTTTTTAAAGTTCAAGAATATATGGGATAGAAAAATTCAAACTCATTTAAGATTTATATCTTAATCAGATACATCTAAGTAGTAATATAGCAATTTTCTATAATTTTGATCCATAAAATAAATCATCTACATTAATCAGATTCATGTGTATGGTAATAGAAATTTATGTGTACCTTATTCAAAGAAGATTTTCAAATGGAGACACTGTTGGGAATTCCTTTGCCTGTGAGCCCCTCTTCACTAGATGGATAGAGCAAAGTGTAAGGCATAAGAACTGGTCCAACTCTGTTTCTCAATGTCAAATCTTCATTTCTTTTGATGATTCCATCTTCGATCTCGGCCAACCTTTTCCCGAACTTCTCGAATGCTTCCAGCACTCCTTTGTCTGTAGTCCATTCAGGGGAGTCTCTTTGGCCAAGATAGACCTCATCAGACGAATGCCTCGACAATATCTCCATCAACGACACGCCGAGAAGAGTTTGAAGTTGTGCAGTGATTGTTTTTAAGAAAGCTTTCTCGGGATCTGATTCGAGTTCTTTATACTCTGGACTGCCTTTTTCCGGCATGAATTTTCGACTTATAGTTGGTCGATTGGGAAGATAGCCTGCATAAGGATATTGTCCAAAGTTTACTGCAGCATGGAGAGCCGAAGCAATCCATATGATGATAGTACATGTGTCTATTAACTCTTCAACATTCTGCATCTTAGGCCACCATAGTTCATCTTTCTTGTCACCATGACCTTCCTCTCTAAGTTCCTTCCACCAATACTGAAGTTCCGAGTCATTCCGCACCGTTTCATCCGTCTTGTAATAGACAGAACAATAATCTGTAACCCATGTCTTGATTGCTGACCAAATCTCGAGTCCATCGACAGCATACGGATAGTCCTCAATTACGAGACGAAGTCCATGTGGAGAATTTGAATCCTCCATTGCCATTCCTCTAAACGAAACAATGATTTTGAACAAGTTAAATAACTGGTTTGTAAAAGTATCACAATATGTTCAACTTAAAATCTACTCACAACCTAAGAATGCACCGATATGGATATGACATGACACGTCATCTTTAAAAATCTAGGACATGATACAGCAAGGACACATTTATTAAAATATAAATTTTTAAAAATATATATCATTTTTATACCAAAAACAAATTCAAAGTAAATGGATCGAAATTTAGTTTGATGTATGTCATACTCAAAATTTATTATTATTGACAAATGCATTTTTTTAGTCTACTCAACAAGTGTTCAATGCATATCTAATACGTTTTTTGTATTAACAAGTGTCTGATACGTGTCCAGTTGGACATCAACACGCTAACCAAACTAAAGTGTCCATACTTCTTAACTCACTCCTATTCACTATGAAAACAAATTAATCTTTAAACAAACTAATGCGCAATCAACTACTACTATGAATTTTTCACCTCTTGATGAGATCTGCAGGGAGTGCTTGTTCATGAAAAACCCAGTCCTTGTATAAAACAGCTGACATCTCCATGGCATATTTGGACGGAAACACTGTTGCTTCAAAAATGCCACCGGCATTAATGAGTATCTGTCTAGCAAATGCGTTTATATTCATGGTGTCTCGAAAGTGAGGATGGAGCAGCTTGTAAATTGGATGAAGAACACTTAGTTGTCTGTTCGTTGCAATCACAAATGGTTCAATTACAGCATGAGTATTCAACCTACAAGAAACCGAAATTATATTCAACAATCTATATGATTTAGAACTATACTCAAATTTTCAGTCCATGTCATAGAAGAGTTATACCAATGGCTGATGAGTTGATGATAGCCAGAGTCATTTACGGCCACATAAGCTTTGGCAAGTTGCCAAATTGAACTACCAATCCCTCGTTCAGCTGGAATGAAAACCTTGCTAACCGCTCCAAATTCGTCTCCCTGAGGATTTGGCAAGCTCAGTTCGATTGCCAATGGCTTCAGAGTTCCATTTTCTTCAAGGAAAAGTATGGTTCTGCTAGCATAAGTCTTTGTGGAAGTTGTATTTATTCGTCTGAGGTATGGCATCAGTGAATCATGGTGATCCAATATGAACAACCTGTTCTTCTTGATTGCCTAAACCACCAAATAACATAGAAACAATATCAGCTATGTTAATTATACAGCTTGTATTTTCATTTGTTATTGCATTATGCACTCAATGATGATATAATTCACCTCTTCTACCGTAAGTCCATCCAAGTTATGTATTATGTGTTCTTCAGTTATCTTACTGTTTTGATCACCATAAACTTCAGGGTCAAGCTTGCTTGTTGGAGGAAACTCCTGCAATTCAAAGTATGAATATTCGATTCTAGGAAAACAATCTCTCTCTCTCTATATATATATATACACACACATATTCACCCCATTTAAGATTTCCTTAATCCCAATTTTCAAATAAAATTATGAATTCATCCCACGTTTCCTCTCTCTCTCTCTAAAAAAGAGACATTAAAGTTGGAATGGATTCAGAGAAAAGAATAATGAATTTGAGGAAAAAATACTTGTTTGGCCTAGATTTTAGTTCTAGTTTTCATTTGGTCTCTAGGTTTCATAATGTTTATGTATTTAGCCCTTAAGTTTTGAGTTTGGTTCCAATTCAATTGTACCATTAAGATTTTAGTTTTGTTTCAACTTGGTCCCAAGATTTCAAGGTTTAGACCTTTAATCTTGTTTTTTCAGTAACTACTTACTTACCGTCTTCAATGGATTAATTTAAGAGAATTATAATTAATTAAATTTGACTATTTTTCATCCCTATTAAAATTAAATTTTAAATATCACTTCATGATTATTCTAAATTAATTAATAAATATTAACGTTAATGATAAAAAATGAGTATTTAATGAAAAATCGATATAAGGAGCGAAAATCTTAAAATTTAAGAACCAAATTGAAACAAAACTTAAATCTCAAGTTAAATTGTAACATTTCGAAATCTAGAAATGAAATGAAAATAAAACACAAAATATAGGGTCCGAAGATGTAATTTTCTCTAAATTTGAATAATGAGATTGTTATAGATTGCAGGGAATACTTGGAGACGACGAATGACTACAGGGTTCACTCCAGCCAGCATTTCTCTACCAAATTCTTCATCAGTCCTCCATGCAGACTTATCCTCTGCTACAAAAAATTATTAAATTCATCAGAAATTTAACCCAAATATGTAACCAGAGACTACAATTTCATATACCTTTAATCACTTGAGGCAAAGGAAATTTGAAAAGCCTTTCACCATCAGTTCTAAAAAACTCCTTGAGCAAAGGAGCACCAATGTTTTCCCTGATAACCTCAAACAAACCTTCCGGAACTGGAAATCCTCCTTCATAAAGATCAAGAATATCCTGTAAGCTCTCGAATTCACCCGGAGTGCCTTCAAAGTATTCTTCGAGACCAGGTTTAACAAATTGAGAAACTGCCTTCAACGCATAAGCAAGAAAATCGGAGAATTTCAAGTGACCAAATCTTTCATCTCTCGGAACGTAAATGTTCAAGCTCTTAACAAACGGCATTCTGCTCTCAGTTTCCGGATCTGAAAATGAAATTGAATCTACGAAACTAGTTCACATTCAAACTGAACGGAAAAGAAAGGGGAAGAGATTTCGATATTCTTGCCTGATTTGGTCGGCGGTCGTCCGCTTCTTCCTCTCCTAGGGTAAGGATAGTCGGTCGAACCACCGAGGACAGGACGAGCGTATTGCGGACCTTTATCTGGATCAGCGAGATCGTTGTAGAGAGCATAATCGTAAACCCTATCCCATTCTTGAAGTTCGCCATTGCCGTCTCCTCTCAAGCTCTGTAATTCGTCCTCCCTGAACTTGCGAAGTGGCTCTGGTGTTTCACTTGGAAGATGGGTCTGTAAACCATTTCAATCCAACGGTCAACTAGTGATTTAAAATAAAAATTGACTTGCATTTCTAACCGATAATGCATTTCAAGGATGAGTATTCTCATTCTACACCTATTGAGTCATCTATATAAAAATCTCAAAATTTTTTATTCTTTATTTTAGAAAACTTGTAAAAAAAATAATAGGTCACTTTGGTTATACTACTTTGATATTTCTTCAATTAGGTGTTTAGACTAAAAATTTCGTAAATATAATATTTTCATAGTGTATTTTCTGCCATGGAACATGTTATTATTATTATTTATTTATTATAAAAAATATAATTTTGAAGGACCAAACTTAACATTTGTTACAAGTAAAAAGATTTAAGATTAAACAACTCAAAATTACATGAATTGAAATGGTGTTTTAATCTATTGCCCAAAACTTTTAAAAATGACCATCTAATAAATGCTTAAATTTTAAAAATGTTAATCAAATTTTTAAACTTCAAATTTTATATATAATAAATCTGTTAATTTAAAATAAAAATTGAATAGGTCATGATGATCTATAAGATACAAAACTAAATATTTAATGACATATTAGACTCTGTAAAATGAAAATTTTGATGCTTATTAGGTAATCAAAATTTTGTTAGACATGAAATTAAAAATTGAAAAATACAATATAAACTTGAAAGCTTAAAGACTACACATTTAAGGGTAATTATTTTAAATGACAAAATTATTAGAAATATTTTCAAATATATCAAATTGTTATTGTTTTTTCAGTGTTATTGTCTATCATAGATAACTGATATTTTATTATATTTCTAAATAAGTTGATTCATTATTCTATATTTGAAAACTATTAATAACATAACTTTCGAGTTGGCAATTATGGTTTTGATCCTAGCTTAAGGATTTCGCTTTGACATGATAATGGGTGACAAAAAGTGGCAAAACAACTAGAGACAAATAAAGCCAACCAATATATCATATCATACATAAATATTAAGAAACGATTTATCAAGAAAAAGAAAGAAAAAGAAAAGAAAGAAAGAAACAACCTTATCAATAGATTTTTTTAATTTATTATGGAAGAATTATTCAAACTTTACACCTTCTTAATCGAGGATATATACTTTAATCAGTTAAGTTATAGTCAAAGTAACATATTAATAATTGTTATTAGTATCAAAATTAGAAGTATGTGAATAAAATTGAAGCTTTTAAAGTTTTAGGGATTAAATAGACAAAAACTATAGAAATTATAATTAAATACAAGCAAAACTCTATTGACTCGAATTTTAAAATAGGGAAAAGTATCTCTTTGATCCTAAGTTTTGGGTCTAGTTTTCATTTGGTCTCTATATTTCAAAATATTAAGTTTTGAGTTTAATTTCTATTTGGCTCTTAGGTTTTAAAATGCTTCAGTTTTATCCTTGAGTTTGAATTTTGTTTCAATTTAGACTTCAAAATTTACACTTTTAATTTTATTTTTTCATTAAATACTCATTTTCAATTATTGGTGTTAATGTCTAAATTAATTATAATTAAATTATTTTCACTAAATTTTCATCACTATTAAAATTAATTGAAAATTTTCACATCATAATTTTTTTAATTTTATTAACAAAAGTTAGTCTCAAATATTAAAGTGAGCATTAATACAAGAAAATCAAAGGTAAAAGTACAAATTAAAATCTAAGAATTAAATAAAAATTATATTCAAAATTCAAGGGTGAAAAATGTAAATTTCTAAAAACTTGAGACTAAATGAAAATTAAATTTAGAGGTCATGAATAAAAAATTAAAACATAATCATCAAATAAAAACTAGATTCAAAAGTATTTATCAAAAAAGAAAAAAAAAAAAAACAACTCAGAATTGAGCTCGAGTCCAAAGAGGACTTCTTTTCCCTTTAAAATAATACCATAACACACCAATTATTTGCCAAGCTTTAGCTCCTTATTTGTTTTACTATTTTAACCATCAATCCTAATTATAGATATTATCATTTTCTTAAAAATACAGTGCTTATTTTGATTAACTTTTTTTGTGCTTAAAAAACATTTTTTTTAACAATATTTCACACATTCCTCTTTTTGCTACCTAGTAAAATAATAATAATAATAAAATAAAAATTCACATGACACATTTTTATTGGACAACTATTTAGATTGCACAAAGATAGATACCGTTCAAATAACACCCAAATTTTCTTTTAAATTTAGAAACATTTTTAAGCACTAAAAAAATCAATCCAAACAAGTTTTTATAGTGCAAGGAAAAAGAAAATTTGACCTGATTGATGAAGAAAATACGACTTTTTTTGTAATTGTGAAACGGGTAAATCCAAGAGTTGCAAAGAAAATAGATTCTTCCATGACCAGGAACATGATGAAGAGTGAGAGATTTAAGATAAAATTCACTGTGATGATCATTTCTAATGAAGAAAGCACCCGGAATTCCCATTTCTTCTTCATCCCAATCAAATGTAACTTTGAAAGTAACTTCCCCAATTCTTAATGGAGTTATTGTAGTGATCCAATCCTCTAAGTAGGCTGCTTCTCCCAATTTTCCTCTAAACTCATTTGCTAAAAAAGAAGAAAAAAAAAACCCTTAGAAATCATCGACAGTATGTGAGATTGGAGAATTGAATCTCTAACTTCGTGATCAAAACTACAAATTTTATGTCAGTTAAGTTATGTTTATTTTTCAAAAAATCTTCCTTTTGTATATAACTCTATATGATTTGTTCATATAATGTTTTAGTCTATATATATATATATATAGGTTAACTTTTTCAAAAAGGAAATTTGTTGTTTTCATTCTCACAAATGGTCACTTTTTTTAGGATGATTGATTTGAAGTTTATTTTTCTTTTAAGAATTTTAATATTATTGTAAATTATTTAATCATTCAAAAATTGTTTCAGCAATTTAAATGTGGCATTGGAGATACAGTTCAACATTTTTAAATATGGTAGACTGTATCCTAAATAATAATAATAAATAAATAAATAAATAAATTTATTGACTTAAATGTCAATAATCCTAAATAATAATAATAATAATAATAAAATAAATAAATATGATAGACTTAAATGTCAATAATTATGACAATATTGCATATACAAATAAGTTCGATAGAAAAAAAAAATTAATATATTACTTTCGATGGATGACTTTGTAAGCCAAAAATTTTTAAAAAAATGACTCGTTTGGATTGACTTGAGAAAAAATTGTTTTTTAATAAAAAAATCTTTTTATTTAAACATTTTTGATAAAGTTTATTGAAAATATATTTCAAAAACTATTTTGAGTGGTTGTTAAATACTCCAATTTTTTCTAAAGTGACTTATTTTTTAAAATAAACATTTAAAAATGCATTCCAAATACATCCAAAAAGGAGTTTATTTTAGTATAACAAGTTGTGAGAACATTCAAATTACAAATCTCTTAACATATACGAGATGTCAATTGAGCTGCTCGTTTTAAAAAAAATAAAAAGTCAATTAAACCAAATTAAAGCTTATAATATCAACAAATGGGCCTTAAGCCAAATAATGGAAACATGTTTGAAAAAATAATTATTAATTGTTTTTGGTCAATATTACATGTTTCATAAAGGAATTTTTTTGCTCACCTTTTTCTCTTTCCTTTTTCCCCTTTTTGTCTTATTTTTTACCTTTTTTTCCTTCTTTCTTGCTTCCTAAGTATTCACCAAAATAAAGAATTTCCAAACTTTTTTTTTTTTTGGAAATTTGTGATTCAAAATTCTTGGTTTTGATGGCCAAAATTAAGGTGGGGTGGGGGGGAGGCTTCCAAAATTAGGGTTTTAATAGAAAATTAGGTAGAATAAAAAATATATAAATAAATAAATAAAGGTTGTATGCACTAAAATAGTGAATGTTATCCTTTATGTACCAAAATGACATTTAGAATCACATTTTAAGGACTAAATGTCTAATTTTCTCAAATGTTTGTTACAGATTTGTTTGAATCAAAGTCAAATTATTATCATATTCTTTTTATATATTACAACCACTTAAAACTCAACATATGATTTGAAATCAATAATGATTGATCCATGAAATTATAGGAAAAGTAAATTATATTTTTTAGAGAAAATTAAAAGAATAATAAATTAAGTCATTCTCCCAAAAAAAAAAAAAAATTAAGTCATTATCATAAACTAAAATTATATTTGAAAAAATGGAAAAAAAATGTTGAATGGATGTTTAGTTCAACACACATGGAGCTATGAGTTGAACCTCAAATTCTCCGGTAAAAAATATAAAACTTTAATTTAGCTAGTTGAATTATGCTCATGTTTGACAAAAATGTTTAAAACCATATTTTTTTAGGTCATAAATTTTCTTAATATATTTTGTATTCATATTCTTAATTAAACTTTGAGATAAATTAATGACTGAACAAAAAGCTAAGGATATAATAATAATAAATATAATTTATTAAAGGGAGATTTGCATTACTTTTGTCCAAAATGGGTTTTCATATTATAAAATTTAAAGACTAAAATTTAATGAATTTAGTTCTATAAAGATGAAAAATGGAACCCTAAAGGTCATCTAACAAAATTATTATAATAAGCTTTAAAAAAGTACTTGTAAGTTTTAAATATTTATAAATGTGAAAGTTGAGAGTTGAAATTTGAATCTCAAACTTTGAAAAAAAAATAAAAACATATTTTAATCGAAGATACATAAAGCGAAAATTATATGCTTCTTGATAAAAAGAAAACTTACAAGTCAAGCTTTAAGAAAACATTCTATTCCCACTAATATATTTTTAGTTGGAGAATGTTGTTAAAAAAAGTCCAAAGAAAGTTGACTCGAAACAATGTGATGAATAGAAAACGTGAGCGACGGATACATTAAAGAGAGAGAAAGTACATGAAACTTAAACCATATATATAAATTCAAAATTATTTGAATACTATACTGTCACAACGTAGTTACGGATTTTATACCATTAAATGTATGAAAGAGAAATTACAAAAATAATATGAATTCACATCTAAACAGAATTTTTATAATTGAGAGAAGATTACCAAACGAGACCGACTGAAATGTTGTGATTGTCATCCAAACCCTAAACTCTTAAATCTATGGCAATATCAAAAAACTTTGGAGAGAAGTTTTGTAAAAAGGGAGAGAGAAGAGAGAAAGAAGAGAGGGAAATAACTTACATGGATCACCATTGAGAGCACTGACAAGTTGAAGAGAAACTCTTTTGCCTACAAACTCATAAAGATTATCAAGAAAAGAAGCATGAAAATCATTGAAGTCCAAAACATTCTTTTTCATTAAAACCACTTCCCCTCTAATCTTCTTCTCCTCTTTTGAAACCATTCTACTCTCTCTTTCTCTTTTTCACTTACAGAAAACTCAGGAACTTGAAGAATACAAAACCTTTTTCTTTTGGTTGCTTAGAGGCATATATTCATATCCCTTTATATACCCACAAAAGACAGGTAATTAATCGACCCATTTACCCGACCCGATCCGGCCAGACCCAATTAGTATTTATTTTTTTTTAAAGAAAATTATTATTATTATTTATTTACGCAAATCACTAATTTAAATGTAGGAATTTTAAATGGTTAGGTTCAAAAAACAACCTCTGAGCTTGAGTAGTTTTACAAGGGCGGCAATCCATCCACATGTGTGCTGCTAAAGCAATATCCATTTATAGCTATTTTTTTCTAAGAAAAATATGTAGGTGCCAGTGTCACTTATATTCTAACATCCCACCAAATTATTTAATCATAATTTGTTACGGGTTAGAGTTTTCTTACTTTTCAATATATATATATATATATATATATAATTTTTTTTTGTTTGTGTAATGAGAGAGTCGGATGCATAAAAATATAGCGTATATTTACTCTTTGTTTAGTAGTATTTAAGATGCGTCCATCTTTATGCATAATTTTTTTATTACACATATAAAAATGAATTAAACTATTTAAAAAAAGAAGTAAGGTGAATTTATCAAGTGACAAATTATGATTAGACAATTTGGTGGGATGCATAAAAATGTTGTGGAATGATTGTGACCGAGTAAAGTAAGACTATAGCTAAATTAGATTGAAAATAATGATAATAAATAAGAAGGGAGAGAAGAACTATGATATTACGTGGAAAGCTCCTAAACAAATTAAGGTAAAAATCACATGTAAAAATAGAAGAATTTTACTATATAATTAAATAGGAGTCACAAATTTTATTTCTTACAAAGAAATAACAAGCTCAAACTCTCTCTCTATTTTATCTCTCACACTATGTTCATTTGTTGAAGATATTGGGATGGTTTGGATCTTTATCTATTTATAAACCAAAGAAATTTGGTCAAATAAATCCACGACCTAAATTCTTCTTGATCTTAGTCTTTGATAAAGTAGAAAATCTAATGGTCATAAATTGTCTTCTAATATAATTTCAGAATCATAAATAAACTTCTTAAAAAATTTTATTATTTAACGGGAAAAAAAGTGTTGCCAAGATAAACTCAAGTATTTTTTTTTCTTTTTGCCTAATAAAAGTTTTGGAAAATAATTATTTTCTTTTGAAGGTTCTAGTTTTAACTTTTTAATTAATAAATGCATTTGAAGTTCTGAAATGAATAATTTGGTCTGTCTTTGAGTTTTTAAATTTAGATTCAAAGGTCCCTACCACCATTTTGAAGGTTTTTTTTAATGATATTATTTTTAAGGAAGACATGTCACTTTAATCAATAAAATATATTTTTAAAAAATATATTTATTTCTCCCTCCAATCTCCTCCTCCTTTCTATCTTTTGCTTCTTTCTCTCTCCTTCATCTTTGGAGGGTGGATTTTTTTTTTAAAAAAAAAGTGAGAGAGAACTACAACAAAGGCAACGGAAGACAATGAGGGTGTGTTTGGGGGCCAAATATGTGTTTTAAACTCAGTGAGATCCTATATCATATCCATGTTTGGGGGTCCATTTTTGTATATCACCAATTTTAAAAATCCAACCCAATTGGTTTGCAAACAATAATGAAAATTTGGAGGGGTTTTCATATGTCCCCTTTTCCTCACTCAGATGTCTCTCCCTCTCCCCTTTCTTAGATGTCTGCCTTTGCCTCTCCCCTTTCCTCACTCACATGTCAGACAAATGAATCCTTTTCTCAGATGTCTCCCTCTCCCCAGTTCGTCTCCCCTTTCCCTCTCACGTTTCCCTTCTCAAATGAATTCCTCTTCCATTTCCCTCAGATCTCATTCTCCCTGTGAGAGTTTCTGAACCTAACTTAGATGGCCAAACAGAATGCAAACAATCAGCAAAAATAAATCGAAAGCAGTAAAGAACACCAAGATATATAGTGGTTTGACCAGTTTGATCTACATCCACTTTGAGAAATAGCTTGAATTAATTTATTAATGAGCAATAAAGGAATTTTACAAATTACAGATAATCAATGAAATCACCAATCTGTAATTTTAGTATCCATTGATACTGAGAGATCCGCACACAACGTTACCTCTGAAAACTGAGAACAACCTGCTGTAAAACAGCCCAAAACAGTGTGCTACCCGCCTCTGACCAGTGAACCACGCGCAGACCCTCGCTAACAACCGCTACTCAGACCGAACCTCCCCAGACCGGATTGTTCGAACCCAGCATTGACGGAAACCCACGCCCACGCCTTGAGCTTCCCAAACCGGACCGCCGCTGATGCTCGAACCGACGCTGCTCTTCTCCGAACCACTGCCCAAGATCCAGCCGAGCGACTTTCAAGGATGGCTACTCATAGGCGTCTTCAAGCGTCGTTCCCTTCTTTCAAGTGGGTCGTGCGCGTTACTCCCAGGCGGCTATTTCTTCTCCCTTGCAGCTACCCTGCTCTGTCCAAAAAAGAGTTACACGATTACTGCCCTATTTTTGAAGAAGAAGTGATAATTACTAGTTTTCCACTACTCATTAATTACGATATTGCCATTGGGCCTTTAATTTTTTCAAAAATCCAATAAAAACCTACTTAAATACCTTGTTATTTTCTACAAATCTCCCTTATAACAAAAATATTTAAGTGTCAAGCTAATTCTCTAATCTTCCTATCACCTAAATTTAATATTCAACCCATCTAATAGGTATTTAAACCTATGGGCTGGAAGAACCTTGGTTAACATATCTGACAAATTCTCAACTGTATGAACCTTGACCAGTTCAACATCTTTCTGAGCCACAACTTCTCTAATAAAATGAAATTTGGCATCGATATGCTTAGACCGTTTGTGATGAGATGGATTCTTCGCAAGATGAATAGCACTCTGGCTACCACAACGGACGATAGGAATGAACTCTTACGACAACAACTCACCAACTATCATTTTCAACCACACTGCCTCTTTCACAGCTTCACCCACTGAAATATACCCTGACTCAGTAATAGACAAGGCAACAACTGACTGTAGAGCAACCTTCCAACTGACCACATTACCAAACAAACGAAAAATGTGACCTGATAGAGACCTTCTTTTCTCAAGGTCTGCAGCATAATCTGCATCTGTGAAACCTTCCAACAATGCTGATTTATCACAATCCCTGTTAAAACACAATGATACACTGACACTACCTTTCAAATATCGAAGCACCCATTTAACTACATTCCAATGCTCTTCCCAAGATTTAAAATAAACCTACTTATCATACTCATAGCATATCCCAAGTCAGGCCTAGTACAAATCATCAAATACATAATACTTCCAACAGCATTACAATAGGGAATATTAGCCATCTCTAACCTTTCTTGTTCAGTAACAGGACACTAAGACGAAGAAAGCCTAAAATGAGATGCTAGAGGTGTCGAAACTGCCTTACATCCAGACATATTATACTTCTCAAGCAGTTTATGCACATAACTCTCCTGCGAAATGGTTAACAAACCTTTTCTCCCTATCTCTTTTCACATCCATGCCTAGGATCCTTTTTAGTTCACCTAAATCTTTTATCTTAAATTCACTACTCAATCGTTTCTTGATATCACAGATTTCAGAATAATCCTTAGACACCAGAATCTTATCATCTACATATAGAAGTAGATAAGTATATGTACCTTTTTGAGATAGTTTCCAGTACATGCAGGCATCATAAGAGCTCATGTGAAACCCCTGCTTTAGAATAAAGGTTGTCAAACCCGATATACCACTATTTTGGCGATTGCTTCAGTCCATATAGGACCTGTGAAGACGACAAACCATGTCTTCCTTACCTTTTACCTCATAGCCCTTAAGTTGAGCCATGTAGATCACTTCCTCCAATTCACCATGAAGGAAAGCTGTGGTGACGTCTATCTGTTTAACAAACATATCAAAGTGAACAACAATAGATAAAATTAATTGAATGGAAAAATGCCTCACCACCGGAGAGAAAATCTTATGAAAGTCAAATCCCTCCTTTTGAGTGTAACCCTTGGCTACCAGTCTCCTTATACCTAGGCTTGCTGTCACTCCCTGTACCTAGCCTTGATTTTATAAATCACTTTGGTTGAATGAGTTTTTTGATTAGGAGCCTTGTGAACCAATGACCATGTCTTGATTTTTCTGTAATGAGAACAATTTCTGCTTCCCTAGCACCCATCCCCTTCCACTATTAACCTTTGAATTCAGATACAATAGCCTCCTCAAAAGTAAGAGGCTCTGTTTCAATACTGTCAGCTGCACAAGTAAGAGCATAAGCAACTAAATCAGCATAACCATACCTCGTAGAAGCTTACCTCACCCACTGAGGCCTGTCACGAGTAAGCTGATATTTCTGTAGGTCACTGCCACTTGAGCTTTCTTCACCAAAAACTCACTCATCAATCAAAGTCCTCTGCAGTTGAAGCTGTCTACCATCAGAACTAGATGACTGATCACTGGAATCACCTGAACTAACTGATGGTTGTGCTTTAGAATCAATTCTAACCTCTGCCTCAACCTGATCAACTGTCTGTTGTTTCTGCTAATCTTTGACACGAAATGGCATCTCTGTTTCATTAAAGATCACATATCTATTGATAATGCATTTATTTCTACCCTCTTTCAAGCACCAAAGTTTATATCCTTTAACACCCTGAGGATAGCCAATAAACATACATTTCAGCCCTCTTATTCAGCTTCCCTTCCTTAACATAAGCATAAACTGAACATCCAAATACTCTGAGATGATCCAAGCTTGGAGCTTTTCCTGTCCATATCTTCTGAGGAGTCTTTAGGCCTAAAGCGGAAGGCGGATCCTATTAATAAGATAACAGGTTGTTTGGGCAGCTTCCCCCCAAAATTTCAAGGGTAATGAAGCATTTGTCAAGAGACATCTTGTACGCTCTATAATTATTCCGTTGAACCTCTCAGCTAAACCATTCTGCTATGGAGTGTACGTAACGGTGAAATGCCTCGTGATTCCCTGAGATTTGCAAAATTTATCAAATTTGTGATTCACAAATTCCAAACCATTGTCTGTCCTCAGATACTTTATCTTTCTGCCTGTCTGGTTCTCAACCTACTTTTTCCATTCAAGAAATTTCCCAAAAGCTTCATCCTTCTATTTCAGTGGATACATCCACACCTTTCTTGAAAAGTCATCAATGATCGACATAAAGTATCTCGAACCTCCCATAGAAGGTACCTTTGTAATACCCCACAAATTTGAATGAATATAATCCAAAATTCCTTTGGTAGAATGCTTCCCTTCCCAAACTTCACTCTAGTAGACTTTCCCATTCTACAATGTTCACAAAATGGGAGTTCAATGTCTTTAACTCGTCCAAGCAAACCTTGTTCTGAAAGAGCTTGAAGACCTCTTTCACTCACATGAGCTAATCTGTTATGCCATAACATGGACTTATCTATTTCTTTCCCAGATGTAACAGCAGCACTACCTGAAACTACAGTACCCTCCAATACATAGAGGTCATTCCTCAAGGTCCCCTTCAGCTAAACCAAAGAACCCTTGATAACATTCAGAACTCCATTCTCAGATTTATAAGAATAACCCGCTCTATCTAATGCGTCCAGAGACATTAGATTTCGTTTGAGTTCTGGAACATACCTTACATTTGTAAGAATTCTGATCATACCATCATGTGTTGCAATTCGAACTGACCCAATTCCTTTTATATCACAAGCACCATTATCACCAAGCAGAACTGATCCCCATCATTTTGCTGAAAGTCAATCAAGAAATCCCGATTAGAAGTCATGTGAAACATGCACCCTGAATCTATGATCCAAGCATTCTGAATGTCCTTGCTGGACACCATCAAAACCTCTGTTGAATCATACCCATCAGAAATATTTGCTGCACTAGAATCCTCTACATGCTTGCTACTTAATGCTTCTTTGCTCTTATTCAAAGGGCAATTTTTTCTAATGTGTCCGTTATGACATAGGAAACACTTTTTGCTTTTCCCCTTTGATTTCGACCTGAATCTCGACTTTTTTCCTTTTCCGTTCTTTTTCTCATTTCTGCCTCTGACCATGAGTAACTCTCCATCCTTTCGTTCCTTTTTAATCTCGAGATTTCTCGTTCTCAAGGCATCCAATACTATATCCATGGACAATGAATCCCGTCTATATTTAATAGCTGCCTTAATTTCTCGATATGATTCTGGCAAAGAATTCAGAAGAATAACTACTTGATTTTCATCCGACATCTTCTCACCGATGTTATTGAGATTAACTATAATCTTCTGAAATTCATCTAGGTTCTCTTCTAAGCCTTTACTTGAGTCCATCTTATATCCAAAGAATTTCTCCTTTAGATATAATTTATTTGGCAAGGACTTAGTCAAATAAAGACTTTCCAGTTTCTTCCACAACTCCGCTGTAGTAGTGGCCTCATCTACTAGCCTAAGCACTCCATCTAGCAGATACAGAATTATCGTCGAATAGGCCATCTCATCCATATCCCTTTTTTCAGCTTCTCTAATTGTTGGTGGAAGGTTATCTTTGTCTAAGATTTTGGCTACCTTTTGTTGTACCAGAATAGCCCTAATCTTTTTCCTCCATAACCCAAAATCACCTTTCCCATCACATTTACAACTTCGAACCGTGTAGACATCGAAGCCATCTGTCAAATTAATTCCAACAAAATAATCCTGAACACAGAATATGCCAGCACACACTACCACACACCTTCTTTGGATCAATTACAGCTTTGATATCACTTATGAGAGCTTCTGAACCTAACTTAAATGGCCAAACAGAATGCAAACAATCAGTAGAAATAAATCGAAAGTAATAAAGAACACCAAGATATATAGTTGTTCAACCAGTTTGGTCTACATCCACTTTGAAAACCAGCTTGAATTAATTTATTAATGAGTAATAAAGAAATTTTACAAATTACAGATAATCAACAAAATCACCAATTTGTAATTTTAGTATCCATTAATACTGAGAGATCTGCACACAACGTCGCCTCTAAAAACTGAGAACAACCCACTGCAAAACAGCCCTAAACAGTGTGCTACCCGCCTCTGACCAGCGAACCACACACAGACCCGTGCATATCTCTCGCTAAAAATCGCTGCCAGACGAACCACTGCTCAGACCAAACCTCACCAGATCAGACCATCCGAACCCGGCACTGACAGAAACCCACGCCCATGCCTTGAGCTTCCCAGACCGGACTGCCACCGACGCTCGAATCGATGCTGCTCTTCTCCGAACCGCCGCCCAAGATCCAGGCGAGCGACTCCAAGATCCAACCGAGCAACTCTTCAAGGATGGCTAGTCACATGCGGCTTCAGGTGTCGTTCCCTTCTTTCAAGTCGGTCGCGCGCGCCTTGCTCCTAGGCAGCTATTTATTCTCCCTTGTGGTTACCCTGCTCTGTCCAAAAAAGAGTTACACGAATACTGCCCTATTTTTGAAGAAGAAGTGATAATTATAAGTTTGCCACCACTCATTAATTACGATATTGCCATTGGGCCTTTAATTTTTCCAAAAACCCACTTAAATACCTTGTTATTTTCTACAAATTGGTATCATTATTGGGAATGCGACCAAAGTCCCACATTCGTTAGATAAGAGAAGGATCATGGGTATATGAGTGAGAATGACTATCTCCATATGAGGCCTTTTGAGGTGAAACCATAAACAAAGCCATGAGGATTATGCCTAAAGTGGACAATATCATATCATTGTGGAGATAGTTTGAGGGTCTTATCCCTATCAAGTGGTATCAGAGCCATACTCATGAATTAACCATGCTCGGTAGAATCCTCGGTGCCGAACAAAGATGTATAGTCGAGCCTTGGAAGTAGTCATGGTGTGATCCGTGGTTGAACTCTATTGGATAGGCGGTATGCTCGGGTGAAAATGAGTTAGCCTAAATATGAGTTAAAAAGATGGATGACTATTTGAGGGGAGGCTCAGTGGCCCTTTGTTCGAGGGGAGGATTATTGGGAATGCGACCAAAGTCCCACATTGGTTAGATAAGAGAAGAATCATGGGTATATGAGTGAGAATGACTATCTCCATTGGTATGAGGCCTTTTGGGTGAAACAAAAAACAAAGCCATGAGGGTTTATGCCCAAAGTGGACAATATCATACCATTGTAGAGATAGTTTGAGGGTCTTGTCCCTGTCACTTCCCTTCCCTCTCATGTCTCTCTAAACCATCGTCTAAAACCTAGCTGCTTCAATCTTCTCCTCAATCTTGTCCTCAACCCGCTTTTGTATGCCACAGACAATTGTCTTCCCGCTTTTGTATGTCACAGATCTATTCATCTCTCCTTTCGCGTATGCGATTCGATCTCGAATCTGCCCTTTCCCTCCTCTATTTCCCTCAGATCTCCTTCTCCCCTTTCTCTCTCACGTCTCCCTCAACCATCGTCTGAAACCCTAGCCGCTTCAATCTTCTCTTCAACCCGCTTTCGTTGCTTTCTTCATAGATCTGTTATTTTCTCACAGATCTAGTGTTTTTCCTTTTTCCCTCACCACTTCAATCTCGGCCTCAACCATGTCCTTTTCGCTTTGACGGTCCTTTGTTCACCCATAACCCATTGTACGACTTGTTTTTGGTTCTCAGTGTTGCTTCGATCGATATTGAATGAATGGCAGGGACTGGTTAAAGGAATTGCAGCTTGGTGGGGGAGAACATTGTCCACCCTAGGTTCGTTTTCTTAACCTTAGATCGGCCAATGATGAATCTCTGTTTTTCTTCTTCTGAAATTTTCAATTTCATATCTCGATCCTCTGTTCTGTATATTTGATTTTCATGCCATGATTAATTTCTCTAAACATGTTCTATATGTTTCATGTTCTATTTCATTTTTCATGTCATGTTCTGTGGATTTCATTTTCCCTTCAAATTTTCATTTTCATGCCTTCATTCTTTGTTGTTCTATGTATTTGATTTTCCAGTCATGTTTAATTCACCTACTAATTCTTTGTTCTGTATCTTGTTGTTCTAATCCTAATGCCCTTATTGTGTCTTCTTCTCTGTCTTTCCCTTCCAATTTACATTTTCATGCCTTCATTCTTTATTGTTCTATGTATTTGATTTTCCAGCCATGTTTAATTTACCTACCAATTCTCTATTCTGTATCTTGTTGTTCTAATCCTAATGCCTTGAATTGTGTCTTCTTCTCTGTCTTTCCCTTCAAATTTTCATTTTTATGCCTTCATTCTCTATTATTCTGTGTATTTGATTTTCCAGCCATGTTTACTTTATCTACTAATTCTCTGTTCTGTATCTTGTTGCTCTAATCCTAATGCTCTTATTATGTCTTCTTCTTTATCTTTCCCTCCAAATTTTCATTTTCATGCTTTCATTATCGATTGTTTTGTGTATTTTATTTTTCAACCATCTCTATTCTGTATCTTTTTGTTCTAAACCTAATGCTCTTATTGTGTCTTCTTCTCTGTTTTTCCCTTCAAATTTTCATTTTCATGCCTTTATTCTCTATTGTTCTGTGCATTTGATTTTTCAGCCATGTTTAATTTACCTACTAATTCTCTATTCTGCCTTGAATTGTGTCAGTCCTAGTTATTAATTTTTTTTTGCACGTTTTCAATATTATGCATTATTAATTACTTCATTTATTAAACTGTCCACCAACCTTATTTATTAAACTGCCCACCATCATTTATTTATTTATTTGCATATTTTGACTACCTATACTTCATTAATGACTTAACCAACTTATTAATTGGACTTGAGTTCATTTACATGATGTGGATTTAATTCTAAGGCCGGTCACACTATTTTTTTTTTAATATTTGTTGGGGCTCTTATTAATGTTCCACAACCACCCTTCTCCAATCACCCCTCTTCCTATGTAACAACATTGGTCCTTCTTTATAAAGCTGAAAGCCTCTATTGTCCGAGATTTAGTTTGTCAATTTGGTGAGTTGTTTAATTTGGTTTCTCCTTCTCTACTTTCTATTCTTTGGTTCATTATTTTCATTTTATTAACTTCCTAACTTTTGGTTCTTTGGTGGGTGGTAGGGTGTCTCATTGTGTTTTGATCCGACAACCTGTGGACTCTCCATCTAAATACTACTTCATAAAAGTTACATAGGTACTTCTCCATTCCAACTAGTTCTCTTCCTACATTTTAAGTATTTGTAGTTTTTTTCTAACTTCTGTTTTTTGTTTTGTTATGCAGCCCAAACTAATAGGAAACATTCAATTAGTTTGCAGTTAGTGTGTTACCTTTTTTTTTTTTTTTTTTTTGTATTCCCCTATATTCTATTTTAGTTGTATTTGTTTTGGTATGCCTCATTGAAATTGTAGTTGTATTTTTTTGGCGTGCCTCATTGTGTACATGGTTTGTTTGACATTTTCTGGTGTTATTGAATGTTTATTAATTTTTCACTGTTTGACATTTTTTTTGTGTTATCAATTTTGGTGTAATAGACTATTTATTAATTTTTAAATTTTAGATGCTTTCGATTCTGCCCGTAATTGTAATACCTAAATTGACCTTCGATAATTTGATTTTATAAATTCAAATTAACGATATGGTTTTTTTTAATGGAAGTTATCCAATCATTAAAATCACATTAATCATTATTATTAATAATCTAAATTGAATCATATCCTTGACGTAGTCTTCAATATGATTTTTATATTATTTAATCATTTTTCATTATTTTAGTATAAATTGTCAATATACAAATTAACTAATCATTTTTAATTATTTTAGTATAAATTATCAATATACAAATTATGGTCAATTATCACTATTCTAATCAATTTATTCAATTTTAGTAATTAATATAATCATGTTTAATTAAAAAAATCGAAACATTTTTTAAACTATCCTTTGTAATATAATCATGTCTTCAATTAATTAACTATTCATATAATGATGTCTTTAATTAATTTATTCATTTGTAGTAATCAATATAACTTTGAAATGTTTAATTAATATAATAATGTCTTTAATTAAGTAATTATTCGTTTTAGTTGCACCATGTAAATTAGAATTAAAAGTGGTCTTTGAAATGTTTCCTTCCCAGTAAAGATTTGAAATTAATACGGACTTTTGACCAACTGTGGCTAATGTAACAACTTTTACATACCTTTGACCAACTTATGAAAAGATTAATAAAAATGTAAATTATAGATTTTTAATATAATTCAAATGTAAATTCTTGCCTTTTTTTTATATGGATTTAAGGATGAGATGATTAATTTACTAATCTACTAGTTAAACTATCAAATAACTCATGAAGTTGTAGTAATGTATTTCAATTCAGATCCATACCTAGTAAAACTAGTTTTCCTTTTTGTATCCTAGGGATTTAGGTTTCTATCACAAAATATGGAAAATGAAGAAGTCTTTACTCTCCTTTTAATCATCACCATGTCCCAACAACAACTATTCCTAACGTTGGCCCTATTACTAAATGACCATCATAGAATAGAGAACCAACCCTCTTACATTAGACATCGAATTAGATAGTTAAACTTCTTTTGGCTTATTTATGAGAATGACATCTGCTGTTGCGAGAGCATGTGAATAGATAGACGAAATTTTGTCATCCTCTATAACATGCTTAAGATGACCGGTCGTCTGGCACCTACTCAATGCATTGACGTCCAAGAGATGGTGGCAATTTTCTCCACATTTTGGCGTACAACGTTAAGAACCGAGTAGTTGGACGACAGTTCGCACGGTCTGGTGAAACTGTTTCGAGGCATTTTTGGTCCATTCTGACTGCAGTACTACAACTTCATGAGTTACTGCTGAAAAAATCAGAGCCTATCACGAGCGACTGCACTAACAGTAGGTGGAAATGGTTTGAGGAATTACAACAATTTTAATTCCACTCCCAGTTAAATATTAGGTTTTAAATTTTTAGGAAACTAAGAAATGTTTATCCATTTGTCAATGTATGATCCCATACAAAACTATTTGGGTACATTGGATGACACATACATAAAGGTCAATGTAAATGCAACCGATAACCCCGTTATCGTACCCGAAAAGGTGAGATAACAACAAATGTGCTTGTCATCTGTTCACCAACTGGTGAGTTCATATTTGTGCTGCCAGGGTGGGAAGGGTCTGCAACCGACTCTAGAGTGCTTAGGGATGAAATTTCTAGACCACACAGGTTGAAAGTTCCTAAAGGTATAAACTTTTGTGATTCCATTGTCTGGATTCAAGAGCAAATAGTTTGCCAACTAATTTTCTGTATGCCATGCCTATGTTATTATTACCTATGTAATGTTGGATATCCCAATGTCGAGGGATTCTTGACACCATATAGGGGAGAGCAGACTAGCTTTCATAATGGCGTGGTGCTGGAAACGCACTAACTAATCCATGAGAATTTTTCAACATGAAACATTCATCTGCCAGAAACTACATAGAAAGAGCATTTGGCATACTCAAAGGTCGTTGGGCGATACTACATGGGAAGTCCTACTACCAGTTAAAATCCAATGTTGAATAATAATGGCATGTTGTTTGCGCACAACCTAATAATGAGGGAGATTAGCCAGAATACAATGTCTGGAACAACGTATGATGAAGATTCTACATCTAACGAGTTCGACGATGAAAATATACAATTTATTGAAACATCCGACGAATGGACCAATTTCAGGGATGAGTTAGCGATGAAAATGTTTGATGAATGGGAACATGCATCATGAGCACAAAGTTTCTTGTTCAATTAGCTTTACTATGAATAACCTCCTCCTACTTTTAGACTATGTTATCTTTTAGTTTAAACAATCTATCTTAATTTATGTTGTGTTAATTGGTTCATGTGAATGATGAAACATGTTCTACGTTATTAGTACTCAAACTTTGTTTATCAACTGTGCCAAATTTATTTTATTAAGTTATATGTATGTATGTAGCTAAATGGTAAGATGTGAGAAAATTATAAAACACATTTGGACAAAGGTTAAAGATGCACGATTAGTGGAGTCACTATTGTACTTGGTTGAAACAGGTTGGCAAGTTGATAATGGAACATTCAAGCCTTGCTATCTACAACAACTACAACGTCTACTTACGAAAAAAATTCCAAGCTCTTCCATCGGGCTGTCAACAATAGAGTGCAAGGTTAGATTTTTAAAGTGACAATATTATGCAATCGTTGATTTGCTGAGTAATGCATGTGGTGGATTTGGTTGGAACGACAAGTTCAAATGCGTGGAAGTAGAGAAAGAGGTTTTCGATGTATGGGTTTGGGTAAAAGAACACATTATAGTATTATTATCTTACAATGGTGAACTCTTTCTAATATAATATTATGTTCTAACATAATATACGTTCCTATTTGTAGTCCCATCCCAACACGAAGGGTTTGAGACAAAAACCATTCCCCCACTATGATGAGCTTTCAATCGTATTTGGGAAAGATAGGGCCACTAGTGAAGGCAGTGACACCCCGTACGATCAAGCATCTGCAACAGATGAAAATTTGGAGGATATTCGGTTGGGATCACAGGTTAATGAGCAACAAGAAGGTATACCTGACATGAACATACCATTGATGGCATGGATGAGGTTTTCGTAGATACACCCATCAGTAGGCGTACTAGATCAAGTAACGATACGAAGGAACGAATGCAAGAGGACTCCCTTCCAATCTAAAATGCTTGACATTGTATGCACAACAATGGATGTGTAGGAAAGTAAAATGGAGAAACTTGTACAATGGTAGAAAGAGAAATATGAATTGGAGCTCAAGAGGCATCAGGAGGTCATCGAACAGATCTACCAAGTTAAGGGTTTAGAGAAGGACGATCAATTGACCTTCAAGATCTGTTGGTGAATGATATTCAGGGAACAGATAGTTTTCTAGTCATTCCACCACCAATAAGGAAAAGGTATTGCATGCATTTGTTGGGCAAGGCTAACTAATTTTTTTTGTTGGTGTTTGCAAGTTGGTTTGTTATTTTTTTGTAACATCCCCTAGTCTCTTATTCCGGTTTTTAATATTTGTTGATTTTTGTGACATGTACAAATGGTCTATGGTACGTGGCCCTTAGATATGGATGAAAATATTTCTAACCAAGTTGTAAAATGGTCGGGTATAAGGTCATCAAATTATGTAAAATCTTTTGAGGGGAATGAATTTAATGAATTTCATATCTGATCTAAATTTTTTTTTTTTATCAGTGGAGTGAATTTAATGAATTTTATATTCGGTCTAAATTAATACTATTCTGTAAAACCATTTGGCTTTCTTTGATGAGAAGTTTGGAATGAATAATATAAAATTGAACTGTATATCATATCTTGAGATTGGAAAGAATAAAAAATTTGTTGGGATTGGTGTCCTAATTCTTTCGGAGTCTCGTAGTTTATAAACGTTGTACACATTGTTATTAATAAAATAAGAGTTATTTTATTTGTATTTATTCATATCCAATAAATAAAGATCTGTGCTTATTGTATGTAAAATTAAGCATGTATATGAGATATACAAGCGGATCATGCATTAAATAATAACCTAAAAGGTCTGTAGTATATGGATTAAGGAGGGATACCTTATCCTTATGACACTACGAATACGACCCGCTTTGTAGAGGTTTACAAGTGTTGTGAACAACTACAGATGGTCTGATCCTAACCATTCATGTGGAGACATGCGAGTGGATGTATCCTATACAAAGAATTTGTATAAGACCAGACCACAAGATGATTAGTCTCTTTATATAACGTCATTGATACTTGAGACTTACATCTCACTTAAATGACCATAGGTGACATGACCTTGATCTTGAGTGTTTTAGGAACTCCTGCTTGTGAGGGCGGTCCTTTGATTAGTATGGGTGAGAGTGGCCAAATTGCCAACTCAACAAGCCTACCTTTTTGGGGATGTGTCTGATTAGGAAGCTGAGAACTCAGTTACACAAGACAAAATTCACTATTTCCCCAAAGAAGGGGCAAATAGATAGATTGCTCCCTTAAGGGCTGATTCTGGGTCTTAAACATAGTGGCCACATCCTCTCTTTGGAAGAGATGACCCAGTCATAGTAAGACTATGATTTATTGTTCATTAGAGGAATCAGTGGTACTTAAGGAATTAGATGTAGCTACAAGGGCAAAACGCTAAATTGACCTAACTGTACTTACGAGCGATCTGTGAAAGGTTATCTCACTATTGATTGGTTGATATAGACACTGAAATATATCTATAGTGAGCAGAGTGTAATTGTCGGTCTTTAGTGGAGTGCCCGACAGTTAACGGATGGTGAATCCCATGACTAAAGAATCTAATCAGTTATTCACGTACCATTGAGGCTTCAAGCTACAGGTCCTTAAGGTCCCCTTGGTAGCTCAATGGATTCAAGTTGAGAATCAGTTCTTGGGGTTGATTTGGAGTGTTCAAATTAACATGAGGAAATTCAATTATATATGATATAATTGGTGTGATATATGAGATACATCAAGTGGAGGAATTAATGTAAATATGATTTACATTAAGTACCATAAAATAGAAAAAGAACTATGGTTTGCATGTTTCATGAGATGAAATATTAAAACTATGGGTTATAAATATAATATGGTAAATTGATTATCATATTTATTTATAATAAATTAGTTGTGTGATAATTAATTCTTTTTCTCTAATAACCAATTGAGTGGGAGGTTATTGATAGTTTTATGGTAACCGTGAAATAAAAGGAAAAATATTTTCCTAAAATCAGAGTGCTGCCATTTTCGGAAAGAACTCACAGAGAAAAGCTATCAAGTGAAAGAGTTTCACTAAGCGATAGCTGACAGAGACTAAATGATCGTGGAGCTTTGACTATACGATAGTTCATCAACTGATCATAGCTAAACGATCGAGTGGCTAAGTCTATACGATAGGCTTCCATTTACTAAATGATCGAACACATTGTCTATATGATAGACTGTGTTATCTCCGACTTGCTCGATCGTCTACACGATCGTAGTCCTCCAGACTCTTCCTCAAGCCAAGATCATACAGAGCCCACAACTTCTGGATTCTCACACCGAGAAAACCAAGGTAACCATTGTGGTGGTATCCTTACTCACTTCGTGAATCGAGTGTGACTCGATTGATTTCGATGAGCTATTGGTCGATTGTTGTGTTCGTGTTGTTCTGGTCGTTACGTTCGTGTATTGTTGTGTTGGATGCATAGGAGACTGTTCGAGAAATACTTGAAGAATGTTTCTTCAAAGGTACGCATACTCTATCCCTTGAATTATATCTTAGCATGCTGTAATTTCTTGTTGTGCATGACCTGTTAGTTTCCGTTTTAAGATTGTGATTATTTATATTCAACTCAAATGGAATTTGGAACAATCTCTTCCGTTGCTCATGGAAATCCTCATGTTTGATTTTCTTCAATTGGTATCAGAGCCAGGTTGTTCTAATATTTCAAATTTCACTTTTGTTTTGAACATCCTTTTCAGTCATGGTGGGTTTTAAGTTTTCTGCATTGTGTTTAAGTTTTAAATGAGTTTTTGGATGTGTTGATGAATGTTTACAGGATGGTTGCCTTTGTTTAAAGCTTTCTTTACGATTAAAAAGTATTAATTTGTAAGGGCCCCTATGTTTTTGGGCATAATTGACAAGCAATCAAGTCTGTAATTCAAAGTGTTTGAATTTGTTGAGTCGTTCATGATGAAGTTTCAAAGAATGGAGATGCGGTTCTCATCGAGGAAGAAGACCAAAGGTTGGTCGTATCGTGTAGCCTAAGATAAGCGATCATTGAGATTTGGCTAAACGATCATGTAGTATAATGCTAAACGATGGGGTAAAGGGTTTACTCTATCACGTAGCATTGGTTGCTCGATCGCGTGGACACTGGAGGTAAACATATAGAGCATTTGATGCTCATCGTTTAATAAAAGGCGCGCGCACTAAACGATCGTGTAGTTCAGCATGCCTCATCACATAGTCACTGACTACACGATCACGCAGTATACGATACCTTGGCACTTGCTCAGCGATCATTTAGATGATTTTTCTTCACCGCATCGTTGTCGTTTAGTCGATCGCTTAAGGCTCGCATTGCAAGATGCGCGCTGCATGATTGCATGCCTTCATGCTTCATCACATAGTAAAAGGTACACGATCGTTGCTAAACGATCGTTTAAGTTCAAGAAGCGTTGGTAAACAATTGAGTAAAGCGTTTACTCTGTCGTGTAGGCAATCACATAGATTTGGTACACGATCATGGAGACGCGTTTCTTCACCTGGACGGACAAGACCCCGTTCACCTATTTGAATCGGAGACTCATTGTTCTTTGTAATATTTAGCTTTGGTTTTTGAGGATTTGAGGCTAATTATCCCGGTTCATCAACTTTTATTTAATATTCATGAGATGTATGTGGTTTATATGCCTTAGTATATGACATATAGTTTAAAACCCACATTAGGTTATGCAATTATTCATGCATCATATATTATAAGTATTATAATATAGTTATTGGCATGATGAAATTATAAGAAAGCATGTGCATGCATCATGAAATATAAGAGTTATATTTATGCATGCATTAAGCATATTCATGCAACATCTTTATATTATAAGAGTTATAGTATAAGGGTATGGAGCATGTGTGCTTGGTTCGTTGCTTTGTTATATAAGCATTATATAAAAGTAACAATGAATGAACAATGCATGGAGCATGACACTTAGGCTTGTTTATAAATGTTATGAATGCCTTATATGTGTAGTTTCGCATTGTGTATGGGTTTAGTTGTTTCCTGTTATAAGCGTTATAATGGAAATTAGAACTAAAATCAATAAGCAAAAGTTGCATGCGAACTTAGGTGAACTCATGTTTCAAAAGGTTTTTAAAATTGGATTGAGATAGACCTAAGTTCAAGATTCTAATGCGATTAGATACCTAAGTTTAATCTTTTAAATTGGTTTAATAGGTTTAAATTGATTGGCATAAAAGATTAAATTTGTATTAAATCTATCTATAAGTGACCTTTTGTCTAAGGCGGGTTCTATCTAGGGTGGGGTACTTAAGCTGACGAAAACGGAACACCCCTGCCTGAGAACCTACCTAGAAAGATGAATTAGATAGATTTGCTACAAGCATGCGACAGTTGATCAAAGACTTCATTAAAGAGTTTAAGGAATGATGATCAAACGTTGTTCAATTTTCCAAGGTAAGAGTTACTCTTAGGCAAACCTAAAAAGTCACTTAGTTAAAATTCTTAGCCGTGTTTTTTCTAAGTAAATTAAATCCTAGGTTATAAAATACTCAGTAGAAGGAAGAGATATATATGATATGTCAATGATTCCACTCACGTTTCTCCCTGAATGTTCATGCCGTGAGATTCATGCTTGGCCTCGTGGTGCCCTGGAAGCATCCTCCTTCGGATAATGTTTTCATGAGTCAATATTAAGGTGGACAGAGAGAGTATTGATAGTAAGTGGGTGAATGGTGTGTGTCAACACATCTTGCGGTCTCCTTCATTGGTTCGCACCATGAGATATTCTTGCACTACCTCATAGTGCCTTGGGAGCGTCCCCTTTCAGATGGGTTTTATGTAGTTAGTCAATATCAAGGTGAATTGCAGAAATGGATAGAGTCACTTTAGTTTTTGCCCCAATTGGATTTTTTCCTTTCGGATTAGCTGCGTGGGGCAGAACTCTAGGGCCTAAAATGACGGACCACACTTATGGGAAATTGTTAAGCTAGTTAATGATTTCTTGGCCAAATCAATGATGGCTAGTTATTATAGGAACAAGAGTTCTTTTAGTATTAATGGCTGGTTGATAATGTCTCAATTCAGAGGAGGGATAAATTGACTACCCTTCGAAGCATCATTATGAAACTAGATGTCACACGGGGTTCATTTCAGTTTTGCTAAACCGTATTGGATGTTGTGTTTTTTCAACGAGTATTTGCTAAAACCTAATATAGGTCAATGTGTTTGTTTTTTTTTAGCAACATGAATGTTTTTCCGTTATATGCCTCTAATTTGACCGATTACATATATTGGAAAGAGTCCATTAAAATATATTTTGTAGTAACCGACCTCAAGTTTGTCATGGTAAAGGACTCTCATGTCCAGACCCTTGATGCACCGCGAAGTTTTTGTAATGCATATAAGGTGTGGATGTAGGCTAATTCATTGGCCCGATCACATTTTGGCCAGCATACTTGATGTTTTGGCCAAAAGGATTGAGATCATAGTCATTGCACGTAAGATCATGGACTCGTTGTTAGAATTGTTTGAACATCAATTCTCACTTTTCAAGCACAAAGGGATGGATGACAAAGAAACCAGTAGTGTCAATTCCCAAGATAACCTCCAGTTAGAGAAAGCAAGTGTTGCTGACTCTGATGAAGTTCATCGACGAGAAGTGTTCTCTGGGATGGAACTTGAAGCTTATTTGGGTTATGATACTGATCCCATTACTCTTCAAAAGAGGAGAAAATCTAAAGATAGTAAATATGATTTATTTATCTTGGAGACATGTTTGGTAGAGAATCATGATTCTGCCTGGATACTTGATTCAGGTGCTACTAATCACGTTAGTTTTTCCTATCAAGGATTTAGTTCCTGGAAAACGTTGCCACAGGGAGAGTTAACTCTTCGAGTCAGTACTGGTGAGGTTGTTTAAACTATTGCTGTATCCAGTTTGAAGTTATTTTTGGATAAGAAATGTTATCTATTACTGGATAATGTTTTTGTAGTTCCTCATATCAAGAGGAACTTAATCTCGGTTTCTTGTCTCATTGAACAAGGCTATACCGTCTCCTTTTCTGAGAGTAATGTGTTTATTTTCAAGAATGGTATGGAGATTAGTTTTGATTCAATGGAAAATAACTTGTATGTACTAAGGTCGTTAGTCATAAAAGCCTTGCTTAATACTGAAATGTTCAGTACGACGACAACTGCAAAAAGACCAAAGGTTTCTCATAAGGAAAACGCCCATCTTTGGCATCTAAGGTTAGGTCACATCAACCTCAATAGGAATGAAAATTTAGTGAAATGTGGACTTCTGAAGAGTTTAGAAGAAAACTTCTTGTCGGTATGTGAATCACGCCTTGAAGGCAAGATGACCAAATGACCTTTTACTGGAAAAGGTTACAAAGCCAAGAAAACCTTGGAGCTTATACATTCTGACCTCTGTGGTCCGATGAGTGTTAGAGCTCAAGGTGGGTATGAATATTTCATCTCTTTGATAGATGATTATTCAAGGTATGGATATCTATACCTAATGCAATGTAAGTCTGAAGCCCTTGACAAGTTCAAGGAGTATAAGGCTGAAGTTGAAAACTTGTTAGGTAAGAAAATACAAACACTACGATCTGATTATGGTGGAGAGTATATGGACCTCGAATTCCAAAACTATGTGATAGAACATAGAATCACGTCCCAACTCTCAACCTCGGTACTGGTGACATGCAGAAATGCATGTCATCTTAGGCCTTTTACTTAGAATTATGACGATTGTTAAGTAGAATATGTGGCAATCATGCTAGGAATTCACGAGAAAGTGAGCTTGCATTGATCAACATGTTGAATCTCAGCTAACCCATTATTTTGTGTTATTATGCGTTCAAAGCTCTATTTTTGTAGCTAATGAAGGAAGTGGATGCAAACGTGGAAATCGGACCACCGCATAAACGACCGCATGCGGAGAAACTCTCCATCGCCAGGTGATGCATTATTTTATGAGTGGAAATGTGGATGATATGCGTTGATGAAATTGAGTTGTGCACTCAACCGACCTACGTGCTTGTCTAACCCAAAGAAGTTGGAATTGCTTCGAAAGTTTGCCTCTTTGTAGGCTACCCCAGACAAACGAGGGGTGGATACTTTTATGATTCGAGTGAGACCAAAGTGTTTGTGTCAATAAATGCTATCTTCTTGGAAGAAGGCCAAATCAGGGATCATAAACCACGAAGCAAGCTTGTTTTACATGAGATTTCTAGTGAGACTACTGAGGGTTCAACAAGAGTTGTTGAACAGACTGATAGATCAACAAGAGTGGTTGACATCGGTGCATCTAGTCAACCATCTCAAGATTTGAGACTGCCTCGACGTAATGGGAGGGTTATGAACTCATCAAAATGCTACATGGGTTAACTGAAGCCCAAAACATCATTTTTGATTATGGGGTCGAGGACCCATTGTCTTTTAAACAAGCAATGAAGGATGTTGACAAAGATAATTGGATTAAAGCCATGAACCAGAAAATGGAGTCTATGTACTTCAATAATGTCTGGGAACTTGTGGATCAGCCTGATGGGGTAAAGCCTATAGGGTGTAAGTGGATCTATAAGAGAAAACAAGGTGTAGATGAAAAGGTGCAGACCTTTAAGGCTAGACTGTGGCAAAGGGTTATACCCAGGTTGAGGGAATGGACTATGAGGAAAGTTTCTCACCTGTTGTCATGTTGAAGTCTATCCGGATACTTCTGTTCATAGCCACATTTTATGATTATGAGATATGGAAAATGGACGTCAAGACTTCTTTTCTTAATGGTAATCTTGCGGAGACCATCTACATGGCTTAACCAGAGGGGTTCATTGTTCCAGATCAAGAACAAATAATTTACAAGCTTAATAGGTCCAGTTATGGGCTGAAACAAGCGTCTAGATCGTGGAACATTAGATTTGAAAGTGTGATCAAATCGTTTGGCTTTGATCAAAATGTTGATGTGTCTTGTGTTTACAAGAAAATCATCAATAGCTCAGTAGCTTTCCTGGTATTGTATGTGGATGATATTCTACTCATTGGGAATGGTGTAGGTTTTCTGACTGACATTAAAAAGTGGCTAGCCACCCAATTCCAAATGAAAGATTTAGGAGAGGTGCAATATGTTCTAGGGATCCAGATCATTCGAGATCGTAAGAACAAGAGGTTGGCCTTGTCTCAGGCATCGTACATTGATCAAATGTGGATCGGGTACAAGATGCAGAATTTCAAGAGGGGTTTATTACCCTTCAGGCATGGAATTGTTTTGTCTAAGGATCAATATCCTAAGACACCTCAAGAGGTTGAAGATATGAGACGAATTCCCTATGCTTCAGCTGCTCGAAGCTTAATGTATGCAATGCTATGTACTAGACCTAACATTTGCTATGCAGTAGGGATTGTCAGTCGTTATCAGTCCAATCCAGGATTAGATCACTGGACGGCAGTCAAGACAATCCTTAAGTATCTTCGGAGAGTGAGGGACTACATGCTCATGTATGGAGATAAGGATTTGATCCTTACAGAATACACAGACTCTGACTTTCAAAGGCCCTCATGGCTAAAGTGTTCGAGGGTCATCTTGAGAGTCTGGGTCTACGGGACATCTTGTCTAGGGCAAGTGGGAGATTATATTGGGGTATATAGTATGCCCTAGTTTATTGAATATTGTACTTGTTTTTTCATGATTGTACATTAGTCTCCCGAGGCATTAGGACAAGTGGGAGATTGTTGGGATTGGTATCCTAATTCTCTCGGAGTCTTGTAGTTTATAAACTTTGTACACATTGTTATTAATAAAATCATATTTATTTTATTTTCATTTACTCATATCCAATAAACAAAGATTCGTGGTTATTGTATGTAAACTTAAGCATGTATATGAGATATACAAGTGGATCATGCCTTAAGTAATAACCTAAAAGGTCTGTAGTATACAAATTAAGGAGGGATATCTTATCTTGGTGACACTATGGATACAACCCGCTTTGTAGAGGTTTACAAGTGTTGTGAAATACTACAGATGGTTTGATCCTGACCATTCATGTGAAGACATGTGAGCGGGGGTGTCCTATACAAATAGTTTGTATAAGACCAGACCACGAGATGATTAGTCTTTATATAACGTCGTTGATACTTGAGACTTACATCTCATTTAAACAACCATAGGTGACATGACTTTAGTCCTGAGTGTTTTGGGAACTCTTGCCTATAAGGGCGATCCTTTGATTAGTATGGGTGAGAGTGGCAAGATTTTCAACTCAACAAGCCTACCTATTTAGGGATTTATCTGATTAGGGCGCTGGGAACTCAATTACACAAGACGGAATTCACTCCTTCCCTGAAGCAAGGGTAAGTAGATAGATTTCTCCTTAAAGGTTGATTCCGGGTCTTGAACATAGTGGCCACATCCTCTCTGTGGAAGAGAGGATCCAGTCATAGTAGGACTATGACTTATATCTTATTAGAGGAATTAGTGGTACTTAAGGAGTTAGATGTAACTATAGGGGGAAAACGGTAAATTGGCCCAGCTGTACTTATGAGCAATCTGTGAAGAGTTATCGCACTATTGATTGGTTGATATGGACACAGAAACATATCTGTAGTGAGAAGAGTATAGTTGTCGGTTATTAATGGAGTGCCCAATGGTTAACGGACAGTGGATTCCATGACTAAAGAGTTTAGTTAGTTATTGACGTCCCGTTGGAGCTTCAAGCTACAAGTCCATAAAGTCCCCTTGGTAGCTCAATGGATTCAAGTTGAGAATCAGTTCCTGAGGTTGATTTGAAGTGTTCAAATTAACATGAGAAAATTCAATTATATTTGATATAATTGGTGTGATGTATGAGATACATCAAGTGGAGGAATTAATGTAAATATGATTTACATTAAGTACCATAAAATTGAAAAAGAACTATGGTTTGTATGTTTCATGAGATGAAATATTAAAACTATAGGTTATAAATATAATATGGTAAATTGGTTATCATATTTATTTATAATAAATTAATTATGTTTTAATTAATTCTTTTTCTCTAATAACCAATTGAGTGGGAGGTTATTAGTGGTTTTATGGTAACCGTGACATAAAAGGAAAATGTTTTCCTAAAATTAGAGTGTTGCCACTTTCGGAAAGAACTCACGGAGAAAAGGTATCAAGTGAAAAAGTTTCACAAAGCGATAGCTGACAGAGACTAAACGTTCATGGAGCTTTAACTATACGATAGTTCATCAGCTGATCGTAGCTAAATGATCGAGTGGCTAAGTCTATACGATAGGCCGCCATTTATTAAACGATCAAGCACATCGTCTATACGATAGACTGCGTTATCTCCCACTTGCTCGATCGTCTACATGATCATAGTCCTCCAGTCTCTTCCTCAAGCTAATATCATATAGAGGCCGCAACTCCTGGATTCTCAGCCGAGAAAACCAAGGTAACATTGTGATGGTGTCCTCACTCACTTTGTGAATCGAGTGTGACTCGATTGGTTTCGATGAGTTGTTGGCCGTTCGTTGTGTTCGTGTTGTTGGTCGTGTTGTTCTGGTCGTTACGTTCATGTATTGTTGTGTTAGATGCATAGGAGACTGTTCGAGGGATTCTTGAAAAATGCTTCTTCAAAGGTACGCATACTCTATCCCTTGCTATCTTAGCATGCTGTAATTTCTTGTTGTGCATGACCTGTTAGTTTCTGTTTTAAGACTATGATTGTTTATGTTCAACTCAAATGGAATTTGGAACGATCTCTTTCGTTGCTCATGGAAATCCTCATGCTTGATTTCCTTAAAAAATGCAATCAATGTCTTAATCCAAATAGGATGGATCCAATAATTGGATTATAAGATTAAAAAACTAGTGTTCATATAGGAAAATTATTATAGAGTACAAAAGCTAAACTAGATAGCACAGACATAACAACCTTACACACTAATGCGTTGTGAATTGTGATGCGATTATGGTGTGAGTTTGCGGTGAGGTGTTATGCGTTGTACATGCAAGTTTTCCTAATAAGACCCAAGTATAAGCCTCACTAGGTTTCCTAGTAAGTCTAGGGTCGAACACAGGGATTGTTGAGTAAATATGCGACAGTTAATTTGATTCTCTTGTAGTGGTGAAAACAAATAAGTTGGATGGTGTTTTGATTAAGAATATTTCCTATGCGACGAAGTGCATTAAAAAATGGCAAATTTTAGCAGACGGTGCTGCTACAGTTGGTGGCGAACTTGCTTTGGGAAAAAACGTATTAGTAGCTTATATGCCATGGGAAGGTTACAATTCTGAAGATGCGGTACTAATTAGCGAGCGTTTGGTATATGAAGATATTTATACTTCTTTCCACATACGGAAATATGAATTCGAACAAAGAGTTAATGAAATCGAGAGTTACAATGAGTATCGATGAACGGGTTGAGAAGGGGTTTAGCTAACACTTCTTAATGATTATGCACAAGTTATGCGATCATGCTACATACAAATAACAACACGTCATCTCTCAATGAAAATGCCATTACTCTTATTTCTAGGACGCATGCAATGTATATGAAAAATTCGATAGGACTTTTGTCTAAGCCTATATTCTTGTCTATGCAATGATGAATGATGCACACATAAAACAAGGTGACCGCATACTATCATATCCTATTTCTAGGGTGCATGTGATGTGTAAATAGCAGTAGAACTTATGTCTAAGTTTCTATTTCTTGCTTATGCGGTTCTAATCTGACTTTCTCAAGCCTAGATTCTAATCTGACTCTCTCAATTCTAGATTCTATCTTTAGAATACTCTCTCAAGTATCTTTAAAGGGTGAATGACGCATACATAAGACAAGATTATCACATAAAATGTAAATCATAGGTCATGCTAGCTAAGTACTTCCCAACCCATTTGGGAATTTAGCTTATCATGCAAAGTGTGGAGAGATTGAACATAAATTGAAATGAGATTTCCATTTTCTATAAGTAAAGTGTAGAATACAAATGACAAATGGAATTTAGAGTAAAGAAGCCCGGTAAGCAATGTCTTGCTTCTCGTGGCCTTTTACACGATCTTTTTCACTCTAACTCTGTCCAGATGAATATTCTTTCTCTCGCAAGTGTTGGCCCTCTCTCCCTTTATAGCATTTTCCGGCAGTCTCTCGATCTGTCCGGGAATGATCTTTCGGCTTTTTCGTCTCTTAGCTTGTCTTCGTCTTCTAAGTATGAATATGTACGTGAACAGACTAACGACTCTTTAACTTATTCTCTATATGATATATCTGATTCCAAAACTTGTTAACCATTTTACAATGGTAGCCTTCGATATTTATAGAGCTCAAGGTGAAGCAACCTTTCTCTTTAATGATTGCAATAATGGGTGGTCATTAAATCTCCTTCCCTGATGCGTTGATTAATGGTCACTGAAAGTTGAGTGTACTTGCTACAGTATGGTTTTAACGACTTGTTAACTAAATTCGGATTCGACCGTCATCAACTGTCCGTCCCATCATAATTTATTATGTTGTCACCTTGATGCGCAGTCTTTATGCGGCCACCTTCTTGAGCAACTTCTCACGGTCGCATACGATCGCATGACTTTGCGATCGCAATCTTTCAAGCGCACGGACGCCTAATTCCTTGGATCGCAATTTTTCTTGTGCCAATGCATTTTTCCTGCACAAAATAAGTAAATTAACTGCTTTTATGCGATAGGCACATGCGATCTTAATTTCCTCAGTTTAACGCTTTTGGACATGATATTGCTTATTTTTACCATCGCATTCTCTCATTGTTTTACTTATTTGAGCTATAATAACATGTATTTCTACCCGTTATCACACACCCAAACACAAACATATGAACTAAGACATAACAACTTTGCACACCCAATTACAGATATAACAACTCAGATATAACAACTCTGCACACCCAAACACGAACATATCAACTAGGATATAAGAACTCTGCACACCCAGACACAGACATATCAATTCAGACATAACAACTCTACACACCTAAACACAGACATCAGAACTCCCTAAACATCAGAACTCTATAGATATAAGAACTCCCAATATCCTATATCATCTCATCGCCCCAAACAGCCTTTAAGAGAGAAAGAAAAAGTATTAAAAATTATAAATCATAAAAATAATTAATTTGGTCGCCATTTGATTGAATTAAGAGCATAACTTTTGAAAGCTGTTGTTTTTGTGTTGGTATATACATTAATAGAAACTAACTCATGAAGTATGTTGATTATAATAATTGCATCTCTAAGCTTTCAACGGTAAAAATCAAGGTTTGGTACAGTAATCATTTTGTTTGATAACCATTTTACTTTTTGGTTTTGGTTTTTTAAAATTAAGCTTATTTCCTCCTCATTTATCTAACATCGGGTTTGCATCTTTCTTAAGCATAAATGGTTGAATTCTTAGTTAAATTTAAAAAGCAAAAATAAGTTTTTAAAAGCTACTTCTTTTAGTTTTCAAATTTTAGCTTGCTTTTTTAAATCATTGGTAAAAAGTAGATAACATAAGAAAAAAATTTAAAGGTGGAAGCAGTGTCTAAGCTTAATTTTCAAAAAAAATAAAATAAAATAAAATGGTTACCAAATGAAGTCTTTAGCTTTTGTTTTTGGTTTTTGAAACTTGTCTATTTTCTCTCTGTTATAATAATTTGCATCTTTCTTAAGCACAAATGGTTGAATTATTAGCCAAATTTTTAAAAAAAGAATCCTAAAACAAGTTTTTAAAAAGCTACTTTTTTTAGTTTTCAAAATTTGGCTTGGTTTTTTAAATTACAGGTAAAAAGTAGATAATAAACAAAGAAATTTGGAGATGAGAGTTCTGTATATAGACTTAATTTTCAAAAACAAAAAATAAAAAGTCAAATGGTTACCAAACGGGACCCAAATCATCAATTTTTTTGTTACGATAAAAATTGTATCGAACTCTTAAGAGTAAAAGTTGAACTCTCGAATAATTATTATTATAAATATAAAAACAAAACCCTCAAACTATCATTAAATGTGAAAGCTCGAGGGATTGATTTTTACACTTAGTTTAGGAATACAATTTTTACAATTTAAAGTTTAGGGATACAATTGTTTTTGCTACCATATTTTCATAATGATTTTTGCCATTTAAATATCATGTCAGCATTTAAAATAATATGTATTGTCTTTTATAAACCTATTCTTAAAAATTAAAAAAAAAAAATCCATTTTAAAACCTTAGATTGAAAACTTGCAAAAATATCCTTAAACTTTTAAATTTTCCCCTATGTGAAATTGAAGAGCACAACAAAACACAACGAATATAGAGAAAATATAATATAATAATATATAAATACAATAATAAAATAAAACTATTAAAATTATAAAAATTTAATAATATGACAACTTAGTGGAGTTTTGAAATAGATTTATCACCAATGTGTATAATTTTAAGATCCACCAAATGCCACTATTTATAGACAAAGTGGGAAGTGGGATTTGATCTTACATAGACACCAAGCATGAATAACTAACTATAAGGCACATGGACAACATGAAGATTGACACATGGCTTTTAGGACAATAAGGAATCGGCATATATTTATTTTTATAATGTTTATATACTTCTCCTTAGATGCTCATATATATATGAAATATGCATCCTTAAACTCTTACTAGGAAAAACTCAATGGGAAAAAACCACAGTGAAGGAAAAAGAATACATATTTCATATACTCCTAAAAGAATACCCCCCTCATGAAAACATCACTTAAGATCTTTGAGTCGTTGCGTTCTAATGTTGTGCACCGATTTTTCAAAAGTTGTGATTGGTAATACCTTTGTAAATAAGTCTGCTAGGTTATCCTTAGAACAAGTTTGTTATACAGTGATGTCTCCATTTCTTTCAAGATCAAAAGCGTAGAAAAGCTTCAATGAAATATGTTTTGTTCTATCTTCTTTAATATATCATCCTTTGATTTGGGTTATGCAAGTTGTGTTGTGTTCGTATAATATTGTTGGAAGATTTTTCTGAGAAGACAAGCCACATGTTTCACGAATGTGCTGAATTATTTATCTTAACCATACACATTCTCGACTAGCCTTGTGAATTGCAAGAATTTCAACATGATTTGAGGAAGTGATCGTTATGGTTTATTTCATCGATCGTCATGATATAGCAGTTTCTCCACATGTGAACAGATAACCTGTTTGAGATCCACATCAATTGTTCCTCGAAGATAACGGAGTATATGCTTAATTCTGTTCCAATGTCTTTTTGTAGGAGAAAAACTATATCTAACTAATAAATTTATTGAAAATGCAATATCTGGTCTTATATTATTAGCAAGATACATAAGTGCACCAGTCGCACTTAGATATGGTACTTTTGGACTAAGAAGTTCTTCATTATCGTCTCGAGGTCGAAATATATATTTCTTTATATCTGATGAACGAACTTCCATTGGAATGTTTAATGGGTGTGCTTTGTCCATATAAAATCTTTTCAAAATTTTTCCTGTATAAGTTGACTAATGAATAAATATTCTATATGCTAAATGCTCAATTTGCAAACCAAGCCAAAATTTTATTTTATTTTTTCGAGATCTTTCATTTGAACTTCTTTCTTAAGATATTCTATTGATTTTGAAAGCTCTTCAAGAGTTCCAATTATATTCAATTCATCAACATATGCAGTTATAATAGAAAATCCTGATTATGATTTCTTTATAAAAACACATGGACATATTGGATTATTTTGATATCATTCTTTCAATAAAAATCCACTCAGACGATTGTACCACATCCGTCCTAATTGTTTCAATCCATATAGTGATCTCTGTAACTTCATTGAATACAATTCTTGAAAATTTGATATATATATTTCAGGTACCTTCCTTCTGGGATTCTCATATAATATCATCATCAAGAGATTCGTATAAATATGCCGTGACTACATCCATAAGATGCATATCCAAACTTTCATACACAGTCAGACCAATTATATATCTTAGTGTAATTGCATCCATCACTAGAGAATATGTCTCCTCATAATCAATATCAGGTATTTGTGAAAAACCTTGTGCAACTAATCTTGCAACGTATCTTGTGAACTCATTATTTTCATTTCTTTTTTTCACAAATACCCATTTGTATCCATAGATTTGACACCTTCTGGTGTTCGGACTACTAGTCCAAAAACCTGCAGTTTTGAAAGTGAGTTTAATTTTACCTCAATTGCTTCTTTCCACTAAAGCCAATCTTTTTTATGTCGACATTCTTCAATAGATTTTGGTTCAGGATCCTCATTTTCAGATATAATATCAAGAGCAATATTATACGCATTTTTTTCAATAACTACATTAGTTCGATTCCATCTTTTTTCTGTCGACATAGCATATTGAAATCTCATTATTATCTTTAAGTATTTCACCTTCCTCACTAGTCATCTCGATGATTTTGTTAGAAACCACGGTAGTATGGGATGCCTTTGTCCCACATTGGTTAGAATGGGATGACCAATGTGATACTTAAGTGACTTGGCTCTCCGATCCCAATAGGTAGCTTTTAGAGTGTGGTTTTCCAAGGTGCTTAAGTACCTAACAATGTACAAATGTTCAAATTAACAAAGTTAGGAAGTTTTGCCCAATGCCAAAACCAAATTTTATAATTTTCAACAATCCCATTGGCATATAAATGATCTTTAATATCCTTGTTACTATGCTTTTCACAATTCCCACATTTCAAACAAGGACAACGAATATAGGAGCTATTTGTATTAGAAAATCCAAATTTTATGAAGTTTTCCACGCCCAATTCATAATCTTTGGATAATCTACTCTTGTGCATCCATGATTTATCCATGATTGTAAATCTAGTAAAAAAAGATGATAAAAAATGATCAACTTCAAAAAATAAGTTGTGGAAAACAAACAAGTTCCCAATACATACAACTTGCCATTTCTAGCTCTACAACATTCCAACTTCAAGAAAGTAAGACAAATCAGAGAACAAAGACAAACACATCTAAAAAAATTGAACCCAAGATATAATTGAACCTTAAAAAATTGAACCCAAGGTGTGCACGTGCTCTAATGTTCTAAATATATATTAAGTCCAATAACTAAAAATTGAGCCCTTGTCAAAGCATTACTTAGTTCATAAAGTCCTAACAAATTAGACCCATTGACATGTCTAACTTTGGCAAGCATTTAATTAAAGAAAAGTGGCAAGTTCTCTAAAATTAAAGTGGCAATCCCAACTTTGACAAGTTCTCTAAAATTAAATCCCATTCAAGAACAATATGAAACAAGAGTTTATTATGAAATTCAAGAATATACATGAGAGATTAAACCCTAACTTTGAAAGTTCAAGCCTCAAACCAAAAAAATCAAGCCATAACTTTGAAAGTTCATGCCTCAAACCAAGAAAATCAAGTCCTAACTTTGAAACTTCATACCTCAAACCAAGAAAATCAAGAATTAAACTTAATCTAAACAAGAAAATTAAGATTAAGCCTAATCAAACCAAGAAAATCAAGAACTAAACCAATCTAAACAAGAAAAGCAAGATTAAGCCCTAATTTTGAAAGTTCATGCCTCAAATCTACTTACCTTAATGAAGAATCTCTTCAAGATTGATGGAATAATAAAGATGCATCAAAGGAAAGGGAAAAACCAAGATTTCGAGTGTATTACGCAAAAAATCGACTAAATCTGCTGGAATTTCTTTTAAATCTGTCTGATAGCGTCACGACACTACTAAAAGAGTGTTGCAATACTGTTCAAGAGGCGCGCAATTTTCCCATCAAAACCCGTAGCATTGTAACGCTATTGAGAGCGTTGCAACGTTGTGTGAGTGAGGTGTGCACGTTTTTCATTTTTTCGTCAAAATACGTAGCATTGCAATGCTACTTTTCAGCGTTGGAACGTTGCCCTGTATATTCTATAATTCTTGACGTTTTTAAAACGTCAAGAATCCCTTAATTGAACTTGACATTTTTAAAACGTCAAGTACTGTATTTTTCAGGAAAAATGCACAACCCCTGCTTTTTAAAATAAATTCTTAACATTTTTCCTTTACAAATACCTATTTCTTGACATTGTTTTTCATAAAAAACATCAAGTATTTAAAATTGCAAACGTCAGGAAAAGTAGTTTTTCTTGTAGTGATCCGAGATCTAGTTGTACATCGCCGCCGGTGAGCCAATTTTTCTCTCTTTACCCGATTCACTTTCTCTCTTCCTCTGAGTCTTAGATCTGTGTAGCCCAATCCTCGTCGCCAGCACTAGAGTTCACTAGATTTTTTGCCGTTAAGGGTAAGAATTTGGGCATTTGGAGATAATGTTGTTTGATTCTTGAACAACCATTAAGTTTTGGTGGTGTTAACATTGATTTACCCATGAAGTTGGATACTATATTCGAGTTCTGTTGCTTTTAAATAGTTGTGATAAATATTGATTGATAGACATTGTTATCAATGTTTATCACAGATAGACAATGATTGAAGTTTATCAACATCTATCAGTGATAGAAACTGATACAAGTCTATCACTGATAGACACATATAGAAGTCAATCAGTAATGGAAACTGATAAAAATCTATCATTGATACTACCAAGATAAAAACTGATATAAAAGTATCATTGATAGATGCTGTTAGAAGTCTATCAATGATAAAAACTAATAGAAGTCTATCATTGACAGAGACTGATAGAAGTCTATCAGTGTCTATTACTGAAAGAAACTAATAGAAGTTTATTATTGATACTATAGTGATAAAAACTTATACAAGTCTATCACTGATAAACGTTGATAGAAGGTTATTGGTGTCTATTAGTGGTTTTTTTTTTTTTTTTGCTATTTCTATAAATAGTTAAATTTTCCTTTTTTATAATCGTTGAAGTATTAATATTATTAAATTTACCATAATCTTTTAGCTTAAGTTTTTGGATAAATAATTGATAATTTAATTACAATAATTTTAAAACTTACAATTTAATCATAATCGTATTGTCAATAAAAAAAGAGAAATTTTTTTATATGACAAAATTGTTGAAAATATTTTCAAATATAACAAATGTTACAGTCTATCAGTAATAGACAATGATATACACTGATATCTATCACTTTTCTTGAGCATTACTCCATCAGCTCAAGATCATGTGACCTTTTCCCACCCAATAAATGTCTCTTGAAGTTAAATGTACTTTATTTTTGGCTCTTGTTATGTAATAGGGCTAAATTTAATTTAATAGCTTATCCATAGATACCTAAAAAAAATTGTCAAATCGAGTGTAACTCAATCTCAACTGACATATAATTTATACTAGTGATTAAGAGATCTCTGTAGTTCGAATTTCTCTATTCTATCATTGTACTAAGAAGAAAAACTAAACTAATTATTCATAATGATCCTTAAGAAAAAAATATAAATTTTATACCCTTAAACTTTGGTGTTGTATCAATGAAAAACCTTGAACTAGTAAGTGTTTTAATTGACTTCCTCACTAATTGTGGTGACAACATATAATTCGAAGATGTATTTAATCATCTTAATTATTAAACTTTAATAGTTTTATCTTTATCTACCTAATCTTTAAGCTTTAAAAGGTTTTAATTACGCTTACTAACTTTAAATTATAACATTAAATCATTAACTAAACAATGACACATTTTATGTCTTTTATTATTCAATAATAAACATTTGACTAATTGACACAATGGGATAAACAACCATAGGTGGCCGAGAAGAAGGGACCAACCAAGCAATAAATAAGGTCCAATTAAAATAGTTATTGTATACCAACTCATATGAATATAATTTATTCGAAACTTTGAGAAGTTATTAGTCTAATATTTTCTAATTTTATTTAATTATTCATTTCCACATCTTGGTAGTTTCAACTTTTCTTCGTCTAATTCAATTAGTATAAATTTATATTACCAACTTCGAAAATTAAATATTTAATATAAATTCATCTCGAAAAAGTTGATAGGAACGATTTGACATCAATTTTGAAAAGAGAGAAAAAAAAAAAAAAAACACCCAAGTTGATCTCAAAATCCGTCCAGGAAAATCATTGTGCCACAAAAATAAATTATTGGATAGATTGACCTCAAAATTGGGTCAATATGTTAATTGACCTAATTTTTCAAAATAAGGTTTTACATCTTTTTTCAAACTTTCTCTTTTCTTGTTTCATTTTCTTTCTTTCTTTCTCAACTCTAGACCTACACACATACTTTTATATATATATAAGGTCAAATCTTTGATGATTCCATCATACATGATTGAGTTGCGAAAACTTCTGGATAGGTATCCCACATCTGAACTGAATTCTTTCTGGTTAAAGAATCTCTTTCTAGTTGCTCTGGAACAATTAGGAGATTCTCCAAATTAAAGAATTCGGAATGAATCAAATCTCCCCAAGTAGGATATATATATATATATATATATATATATATATATATATATATATATAATTTTGACCGAAGTCAAAATTGAAAGAATTTCAATCTTGTTGCTGTGAAGGACCAATTTGGGGTTGGCTCATTTGCAATTTAGGTTATTAATTAGCCATACATGTATGTGTGTGTGTTTGTGTGGGAATTGGTGGCGCAGATGGCGAATTGAAATGGATAGACGTGATTTCTTGCGGCAACTTCATTATTTTGAAGTATTTCCCGTTGGGATTTGTACCTTAGAGTGAGTTAATTAGTTATTTAATATACTATTTAATTTATTTATTGAATATATAATAAAAAGTTATCTATTATAATAAAAATCTAAGGTTATATAACTTATTTATTACAATAAAAATATAAGGTTATAGGTCATCTTGAACAATATGTGGTTGACATACAAATATATCATGTTCAAGTAATAATCTAAAAGGGTCTATAGTATATAGATTAGTGACATTATGGATACGACCCATTTTATAATTGTTACAAATAGTTTGATCCAAATCATTCATGTCTATGTGAGTGGGATATCCTATAGAAAGAGTTCGTATAAGACTAAACATAATTAATCTCTCTTTGTAAGTTATGAACTCTTACCTATTAGGGCTCATCATTTGATTTGCATGAGTAAGAGTGGCCTAAGCCGTGGGCTCAATAAGCCTACTATTTTAGTTGATCAAACAAGGAGTTGGGAACATAATTTCACAAGATAGAATTCACTTCTTCCGTACAGGGTAAGCAAATGAGTAGTTTTCTTAAGTGCTAACTTTGGGACTTGAACAATAGAGCCCAACTCTCTCATTAGCCCGAGAGGGGCTTGGTTTAAAATTGGACCATAAATAAATTGTTCATTAGAGGATCAACAATATTTAAGGATATAGAGGCAATTACACGGGTAAAACAAACATTTGACCCAGCTATAAATACACATAACTTATGAAGGATCGAATTACATGCAATAATCATATCCATGAATGTAATTTGTCCTACAGTGCATAAAAGTGTAACTATGGATCTATATTGGTTTGTCCATAGTTATGAATGGAGGTTAATTAATTAATCTCGGATCATTGGAGCTTATAAATTGTAGGTCCATAAGGTCTCCTTGTTAGCTCACAACAGATTAGCAAGGATTAAGGTATTAAAAGAAAATTTTGAAATGATCAAATTAATTTAAGGGAAGATATATTTATTATATTAGATACAATTAATATAAAATGTAATGTATGTGTAGATAAAAGATGGTTAAATTATGAATATAATGTTGAGTTGTATATCCTAAAACTCGCAGTTTGTAAACATTAAACATATTCTATTTTGCAATAATGATGTTATTGAGGTATATTCAGTAAATGTGTTATTGAATATGTAAATTATACTTGTTAAAGTCTAAATCCAATAAACTAACGAACCCCTAATTATAGCATGAATACTTGAACTTTATGTAGAGAGATAAAAGAGGATCAAGTTCGAGTATATAACCAAAACGGTCTATAAGTATATGGATAGGGTTGGGTACCTTATCCTAGGGATACTATGGATGCGACCCACTTTGTATATGATATAAATGATGTGATCTTAAAATTGTTCATGAAGAGATATGCGAGTGGAGACATCCTGTGCAAAAGATGTTTGCATAAGACCAGACCATGAAATAATCACTTTTCTTTATAACGATGTTTACTGTTAAAACTGACTATTTCATTTTGATGACCTAAGGTAACTCAACCTTAATCCTGAGCTAACTACAAACTCCTGTTTATTTAGGATTATTCTTTAATCTGCATGGGTGAGAGTGGCTCAACATTGCCGCTCAATAAGCCTTCCATTTTAGGGGTAAGACCGGGTAGATAACTAGAGACACAATCTTGCAAGATGGAATTCACTTCTACTTTATTTCAAAGTTAGCAGATAGGTTGTTTCCTTAAGTATTGACTTCTAGTCTTGAACAAGGGGCCCTGCCCTCTCTATGATTGAGAGAGACTTGATTTATTGGTAGGACCATAAACCAATTGTTCATTAGTGGATCAGTGGAGACTTAAGAAGTAAGATGTATTATAGGAGTAAAACGGTAATTTTGACCCAACGACAAATTCGAACAACCTGTGAAGAATCAACTTACTGATCATAGATCAAGTGCATAGAAATATATCTATAGTGACGAGGCCGCAACTACTGGGCTTTAGTGGAGTGTTTCGGTAGTTAAAGAATGTTAGTTAATTCGATTAAAAGAATTTAGCCAATTAATCTAGGATCGTTGGAGCTTATGATCTGTAGATCCATTAGGTCCCCATGCTAGCTCATATCGGACTAAACCTTAGAATAGTTTGACGAGTGAGTTTGAAGTGTTCATATTCGAGTTAGGGAATAAGCGTTAAATATATGCGATCGTATCATTCAATTAGGAATTGAATTATTCAAAGTCTCATATCTGATCCTGATCATTCATGTATTAGACATGCGAGCGGGAATATTCTATACAAAGGAGTTTGTATAAAATCGGACCACGAAATGTTTAGTCTCGTTATATAATGTCGTCCATAATTGAGACTTTCATTTCACTAGGATGACCATAGGTAACATGATCTTAATCCTGAGTGAGTTGTGAACTCTTGCCTATGAGGACGATCCTTTGATTTGCATGGGTGAGAGTAGCCAGATCGCCGACTAAAAAAACCTACCATTTTGGGGATTCGTCTGATTGGGGAGCTAGAAACTCAGCTACACAAGATGGAATTCACTCCTTCCCCATAAGAGATGTAAGTAGATAAATTGTTCCCTTAAGGACTAATTCTGGGACTTGAATAATGTGACACCACACCTTCTTTTGGCCCGAGAAGGATTTAGTCATAGTAGGACTATGATCTATTATTCATTAGAGGAATCAGTGGTACTTAAGGAGTTAGATGTAACTACAAGGAAAAAATGGTAATTTGGCACAGCTGTACTTACGAGCGATTTGTGAAGGATCATCGTACTATTGATTGGTTATATCCAATGAACACAAAAATATATCTATAGTGCGAAGAGTGCAGCTGTCGGTCTTTAGTGGAGTGTCCGACAGTTAACAGATGATGGATATCGTGATTAAAGAGTTTAGTCAATTATTCACGTACCATTGGAGCTTCAAGCTACAGATCCATAAGGTTCTATTGGTAGCTCAATGGATTTAAATTGAGAATCAGTTTTTAGGTTAGTTTGAAATGTTCAAATTAACAAGAGGAAATTTGATTATATATGATACAATTAAATTAATTAAATTATATATGATATAATTGATATGGTGTATTTGATACATTATTTGATTGGAGGAATTAATATAAATATGATTTATATTAAATGTCATAAAATAGGAAAAAAAACTATGGTTTATATGTTGCATATGATGTAATATTAAAATTATAGGCTATAAATATATGATAAGTTAGTTATTGTATTTATTTATAATTTATTAATTATATGATAATTGATATTTCTTTTTCCAAATAACCGACCTTAGTGGGTGGTTATACACGATTTTGTGGCAACCGTGAGATAAAAAGAAATTGGATTTCAAAATCTCATAGGGCAACTAGTTATCGTTTTCACCATTGAGTGACTACACGATTGACTATCGAGTTTACTATACGATAGTAGTCTTTACTAAATGATCGAGCGTCGAATCTATACGATAGACTTCATTTACTACACGATTATGTGATCGCTTACTCGATCGTTTCCTCCTTCATTTCCTCCTTCCCTCTATCCAAAATAAGCTAGAGCCCACAACTCTTGGATTCTCACAACGAGAATACCAAGGTAATCTTGTAGTAGTATCTAGTTCTGTTTGAGGATCGAGTTTTACTCGCTAGTGATCAAGGAAGTTCCAGTTGCTCATTGCGTTCGTGCTGTTTGATGCGTTCGTGACTGATTGAGGGAAATTTGTGAAGAAAGAGTTCTTCAAAGGTATTGTTTTCTCGATCCTTTGTATTTATTTTAAGAAACATGTTGTTATTTATCTTTAATGCATAATCGTTTTTGTATGATTGTAAATGTTTAAATTCTTTCACAGTGGAGTTTGGAACGATCCGCTTCTGCTCAAAGGTCCTCTATAATTAGAGTTCCTTCAAATTTAAGGTCTTTTGTAGTCCCCATCATAGTAGAATCTGCAATTACAAAAGACTGAACGTAGCTCCAAGTTTGGGCGAACCGGTATATTTTTCGGTGTCGTTTTATTTTTTCCATCTCTTTATTATTTGTTCTTTCGTGATCGTTAATCTTTTTTGCTATAATATGTGAATTGGGAATTTTTGTGTATAATTTAGTTTATGCATTTATTAATATCTTAGTATAAATTCCCAACACTTCCTACACTCTTCCTCTTGTAATTCTTTTTGTAAATCTTTTATGTATTTCATTTCTCGCAATGACTACATTCTATTTTTTGTATTTCACATATGACGGTGACAATGTGGGATGGTTGGTGATTACAAATGGAATATTTTGAGACACCCAACGAACCATGTGTGAAGAACAAGAGCAAGAAACTTTACAAGAATTCGAACAAGAGCTAAAAAAGTTAATTGAGTTAGATAGTGAGTAAGAACTAGAACAAGAACAAGAAAATAGGATAGTTTAATTAGAAAGTGAACTAGAACTAAAACAAAATTGAGAAAAGAAAACAACAATTCCAAAAAAGCTTAGAGATACTAACAAAAGATTAAAGCTTTAATTTATTTTGAATAAGTCGGTCAAAATTGACTGACTTTAGAAAAAAATCATCTCTACAAAAAAATCCCATGAAAAGCTCAATTAAATAATGCTTTCATGTGGAAGAGTATTTCAACACACGCAACCTGCAGAAATGAGCAATTTGTTAATGAACAAAAAATTTAATTAGCAATAAATTTTAGCTTTGACTTTAACATATTCTAGAGAAAATTTTTAGTACTATGGTTGGAGTGAAATTCCAACTCTCCTTCTTTTTCTAGTGGAATAATTATAGGGTGGAAATGTGATTTATAGAGATGGTAATAAATAATTTATTTATTTAGTCTTTATAATTATAATTTTATTTTTATTTTTATTTTTAGGCTCTAAGGTCCGATCATTTTAACCATTAGGTCTCAGAGTTAAAATTTTATTTTAAAAAATAAAAAATACCATAGACAACAACATACAATTTTCTTTATTTTCATTTAACCTAAAAACATGTTTATCATTTGGTTCCAATTTAGGAAAAAAAAAATTGAACTCAAATTTCAAAACTATTATATATATATATATATATAAAAGCCTAAGGTAAAAAAAATTATACTTTTCAGATCCCTACTCGACAAGGGAAATCCTTGGCCTGAAAAAACAAAGAGAAATCCCTTTTGATTAGGGGTGTATATGAGTTGCATTGTATTGAGGGTATTTTTTGGACAATTTGAAAATTCGGATTGGTTAGATTGGCAACTAAAAGAATCCAAATAAAGTCTCTAACCCAACCCAATCCAACCTTTAAAATTCGGGTTGGGTTGGGTTGGGTTGTCGGGTTATAATTTGTTTTTTTCTTTTTAATTAAAAATATGTAAATTTATATACAAAACATGACTAATAACTAAAAATCTCATAAAATTCAAATGCTAAATACCAATTATATCTAAGATATTTATTGCAAACTTCAAACTTCAAACAAATATTATAACAATTTTAAAATAAAATATTTAAAATTCACAAATTAACAATACAAAGTAATCAAATTTTAAACAAAGAGAAATATATATAGTATATTTTATTTATATATATAAAATTCGAGTTGAATCGGGTCAACCCAAATTTTTTTTAGTCAACCCATGACCCAACCCAACCCAACAAAAATAGAAAAATTTAACCCAACCCAACCCAAAAACAAAACTAACCCAATCCAACCTTTATATTTTAGATTTGGTAGTCTGGATTGTTTAGGTTATCGGGTTATTTGAACACCCCTACTTTTAATAAGAGAGGGTAAAATAAATTATTTTCAAGAAGAGAAAAAAAGAAAAGAAAAATTTCTTGTAAGAGAGAAAAGACAAAAAAATTCTTGATTGAAAAGGAAGATATGACGAATTTTTAGGATTGAAGTCTTGATGCGCAATATATTCAATGTATATTTCTTCGTCGTCAAAAAGTAATAATAAGCACTCTTCAAATTAGAGAAAAGAAAAAAAAAAAATTTCGTTCGTTTTTTTAAACATCCATCCATATGGCATCACCAAATGTGCTTTCTTTCACAATTTTTGGTAGGTTTGGTTTGTTCATCTTCGTTATATATTTTAGTTTTTATAGGAAAAAAATTCTTCATAAAATTTGATGAGAGATCTACCTCATATACATAGAAGTACAAGCTTTGATTTTTTAATAAAAGAGAACCCCTTTTTTATTTGGTGGGAGTTGTTTCATGTAAAGTGTATTCGGTTGTTTTGATTTGAATAAGTACATTATATTAAGATTTTTTTCTCATTTTTCTTGTATTTTATTTATTTTCAAAAACATACAAACGAAAGTGAACCATACCTAATTTTTTTTGAATATTTCATTATGTCACTGTCCCTCGATTAAAATTTACCAAGCACACCCAACAATGTGTAGAGTTATTGAAATCCCTAATGTACTCGGCCCAATTCATATATGGTTATACTCGAAAAGAAGTTAATAAAAACTAAATGTACCAAACCCAAGTCATTTGTGGTTGTACTTAAAATGAAGTCTCATATCTCCAACATTTTCGATAAAAGCACGATTATTAACCCTAGCTCATGTACATGATATTTATAGTTCTATTTTGGTACATGGAGAAGAGAAAGTTAAAAAAAAAAAAAAAAAACTAATTAATGAAATAGTGTTTTTACATTGTATGACCCAAATAGTTGTAACTATTTGAAGTGAGGAAAAAAATAGAAATTTATGAAATTTTAAAGTGCAAAAAATGTAATAATTGTCTGCTCAAACATTTCGTCCAGCGTTAGATTGTGATGCTCATGTAAATGGTCAAATCATGCTCAAAAGGATACACAACATTTTGTTATGGAAACCACATCGACTCTAATAGTGGGACAAATTACGTAACTATCTGCTCAAATATATCTTCACCATTTGATTTGTTTTCATATCTATGATTTAGATCACACCCATACACAAAAGAATAGACAAGCTTGTCATGTAACCACTTCTACCAAAATAGTTTAATGGAGCAAAAGATGTAACTCTTTTTTAAACATATCTCTATCATTAAATTGTGATGTTTCATATTTGTGGTTAAATTACACATATACACAAATAATATGCCAATTCGACACGAATAGTTGTAACGAAGGACACAACAGAAATTATCATAAGACATAAGGGTAAAATAGAAATATAAGAATTCTTTTTCTCAAAGCCTTTGTTATATTTGTGTATATGTGTTTAAATTGTGATGTTTCATATTTAAATTTTGATGTTTCATATTTGTTGTCTAAATCACACCTATACACAATTAATTTGTCACTTTGACATGAATGGTAAAGAATGACAAGATAGAAATTATCATAAGATATAAGGGTTCTTTTCTTAGAGCTTTTTATATATCTATGTGTACGTGCATGCGTCTGCCTTTCACATATATCTATGTATGTGTGCATGTGCGCACGCGTGCGTATGTGTGATTGTGATTTTAGGCAAAACGAATGTCCTACCTTATTACCCAACTCAAAATCATTTTGTTTTTTTAACCAGATGACTTATCTCATATCTAACTATGAAAATTAATGTGGCGTCATGAAGATCATTTTAAATATTAATAACTAAAATTTTTGCTAGACGTTGAATTTTTTATTACTATGTATATGTATTAAACTTTACCACATGATATTAAACTTTTGACAACATATCGGCTTTTTTGTCAAAATTTTCATATTTTCATAGATTTCACATTGACATAAAGGGTGAATCGACATTTGCATTATATTGTTAGAAATACATAAAACATGAAAATAAGCCACCATCACTAATGTGAATATAATATAAATAACAAACATTTTGACTTGCATACAAAGCATATAATGTTTGTTTACTGATTCAAATTTATTTCAAACTTTTTGTTTTTATAATTTTTGTAGAAATATCCATTTGACATCAATCTTTTATTAATATTTTCTTGACGTTTCTATAAAACTAACACCTCTACATTTTAGATTGACATTTAACAGAGAAAATAACAGAACTTATAAAATCAAATAGACTTCGTGAAATTAAGGTTAAAGCCTTAAAATGTAGGTACGAACTCACCATACTATGAATTTCAACTACAACAAAACTATGATTCCATAACATGTAAAACTGTCGCAATTAATTTTTCTGAGTTCTAAAAGACATTCTTCTCAAGATCTATTCCAATATTATTCTTAAACATAGGGAAATCATAAATGAGAAAAAACAATTAATTGAGCTAAACCGATCTTAAAAAGTGCAGGAAGCTAGTCGAGACTCTTGTTTCTTTAGTTGGGTGCATGAAGCTAGTTGGAACTCTTGTTTCTTTAGTTGGTTGTCCTTTTCTTCACGAGAACATTGATTGTGGCTAGTTTACTGGTTTAATGAAGTTTTCTTTAAAAAAGGAAGAAGAAGAAAGAAAGAACCAATCAATCCGATTAATTAAGTTTTTTGGCTTGGAAGTGTTTCATTCCCACATTTTTTTTAAAAAAATTTAAATTTAATTATTTTTATTTTATTTATTTTTTAATACACCTCCAAGACACTAAGATATCTCAACCAAGTCACATATCCATAGCATCTTTATCATACCATGAATTCAATTCCACTTGAATATATTTTCTTAATTCTATTTCTTATGCACAATAAGCTCTTTAAAACCTCCGCTCGTGATTAAATTTTTATGTATTTAGATATTAAGGTCAAAGTTTGAATTATCCATTCTAGTACTGGAACGTTAAGCTTATGTCATATAAGTCATTTAACTCAAAAAGGCAATAACGTTATAATTCTTTAAATTTCAAGTTTGTATATAATAAATTCTTGAATTTTCAATTTTATATCTAATAGGTCCTTGACCTAATGAATCTTTTTAGAAATGAATGAACTTATGAGACACAAAATTGGAAGTGTAATGTCACATTAGATACAAAATTTAATTTTATACCTAATAGATTCGTTAATTTTTAAAGATATTGAAGATGCTAAAAGACCAATATTAGCTACAAAATTGAAAGTTCAATGATTTATTGGACACAAGCATGAAAATTCAAGCATATCTGTAATTTAACTTAAAATATACTTAGCTTAACAATCTTAATAGCAAACAAAAAGTAGCACAAACAGACTCAGTTCCACCCCTAATTCAATCTTTATAGACATGAATTCTAGAGGAAAAGTAGTTTTTGTGTACAATGTCTTTGCCTTAACGGACATTCGATCTACAGATACAGATAATAGAGCATCATCATCTTCAAGTAATATGAAAACACGTCACATATATACAATATTGAAACAAGGCCAAATGCCTCACTCAAATGATAGTAAGAATGTAGATGTACATACCAATGAGCCAGGGAGTGAACTGGTGTGGGATATGGATTCTTAATCTGATCATTCTTTGTGGATATGGAGTAGAAGATCAACACATTCCAGTAGAAAGCACCTGAATAATTTACACATTATCTTTACTCCAAAGCAACAATCTTCCTTTCTGAAACTAGGCAATGCTCAAATGCCTCTCCCACCTGATGTCCTCAGCGAATTCTGTAAGAGCAGCTCGAGGATCGCCATTGGAAATGGATAAGTAATATTGAGCGGTTTCGTCATCAACCATCATGCTCCGACTCAATAAATGAAGTACCCGCTTGTTCACTTGAACAGAAGACATACCCCGTTCACATGTTTCTTTACCATACAAATGATGGGTTATGGGGATTCCATCCAAATACAACACCGCAACTTCCCGTTTTGCGATAGCATCCATCTCAATGTAGCATATACTGTTAATGAGTATATTGGGATTGCCAATGGGGATTAACAATCTCTCTCTTGAGTATATGCCATGGTCACTTATCATGTTGTTCAGACGTTTTATGTCTGTAACCTACAAGAACAATATATATATATACAATTAATACACCAAAGTCCATGGCCTTAAAAAATCATCAAATACAATAATGTGTTAGGATCCTCCTCAAGGGTAATTCAATTATAGAAATATAGGAAAATGTATTGAAATATGCTATAAACTCAAACAAAATAACAAGATAAACCCTAGCCTTTCGAGAGGGCTAGTCTCTCCCAAATTCCCCAAAGAAAATTCCCACCAAATTCTCTCCTACCTCCTCTCAACCTACTCCCTCTATCTATAACTAAAAGCCCTACCAACTCCCTATCTAATTGCTAATTTACCCCTTCTAATACCTATCCTAATATTTACTAGTAATCCTACTATTCCCAGAACTAGGAGTCTTACACAATGCCTCAATACTTCATCATGTTATTTAGACATTTTATGTCTATATTTAAATGAAATTAACACACCAAAGTCCATAGCCATCAAAAAGTTCGATCTCAACAATTGAACTGGACCCTTCCTAGTTGATAAGGGCTTGGGAATGGGGTAAACAAACTACCGCACTCTTCATTTTTGTTGCCAAGATAATGTTGTGAAAGATATACAAGTTTCAACTGTTGTCAAGATTATTGATGATTTCAACAACACACCCAAGTTCATGGTCACCAAAAAAGCTGATTTCAATAATTGTACTTGATCCTTACTAATTGATATTTTACAATTTACAAGCATTAGGGAGTTGGGGTGGGGCGGGGGTACAAACTACTTAAAAAATAAATGCATTCTTCGTTTTTGTAACCCATGTATTGAGGTGAAAGATATATAAGTTTCACACAAGTGATATGATCAATGAGTTCCTCCTCCCTTCGCCCTTTCGTGAGAGGGTCGTTTCTTATGGGTGGCTGAAGTGTGTGCTATCACATAGAATCTTTGGGAGAAAAGGAATAACAGAGTGTTTAAAGAGTTGGAAAGAAAGCCTACTGATGTTTGGGTCTTATTAGGTATCGTCTAACTCTTTTGGCTCTTATTAGGTTTTGTGTACCTCTTTGGGCTTTGACTTCGAAGTTCTCTTGTAACTTTTCTAGAGGCTCTATTTTGCTTTATTTCCCCCTTTAGTTAGAGGGGGTCCTCTTTTGTGGGCTTGGTCTTTTGTATTCTTTTTTTTTCCTCAATGAAGGTGGTTTATTTCATAAAGATATATAAATATATCTGTCTGTGTGTGTATACAAGTTTCAAGTTGTTCAGACTGCTGGTGATTTCAATAATGCATCAAAGTCCATAGCCATAAAAAAGAGTTGATCTCAACAATGGAACATGATCGTCCTTCCAAATTGAATTATACATGGACTTGAGAGTTGGGAACACACAACAGTGCATGAAGTACAGATATTGTTGTAGCAGTGATTCTTCAAGATCAATGTTAAAGAAAATGCGTACCTATAAGCTACATTGATGCAATAAACCATATAGCTATAACAGAAGTACTGAAAGTTTAAAATGTTCTGTGTACTCTAGTTTCCTTACTTTCAATTCGTCTGTTTCCACATCCAATAAACAGTCAAAAATTCAGTAGGAGGACTTCTCTTAAGTTTGAACAGCCATAAAACAGTCGCATAACCGTGTTTTTCAGAGAAACAAGATTAAAGTCTAACCAGAGAGAGAGCGATCAAGGAAAACAGATGATCGCAACTCCTTAAAATTGAATAGATTCTCAGAAATTCTACTCGTTCTTTCCCTAATTTCCAGTCACTGTCTCGTGAATTAGACAACAACAACATTCTTACCCCATACCTGAACCGAATACTTGACGGCTAAACTAGCCAAGCTATCGCCACGGAGAATTCGATGAGAGATCGCAAACTTCCCAAGGCAATTATCTCTCCAGAAGCTCCAGGAGCTCGGCTTCCCGACCACATCTTTCACCTTCCACGGCGCTTTGAAAGCTCCGGAGACAATTTCCTGATCGGAAGCAACGGAGTGCCAAAGACGGGAAACGCAGCTGGAACGAGCCAAGTCGGGGATGGAAAGGTTCTCGAAGATGAGGCGGAGGATGTCGCGGCAGGAGAGAGCAAGAAAGTGAGAGTTCATTGGAGACAGTACGACAGCGGAGGAATCCTCCGGTGGAGGTTCCGGCGGCAGAGACTGAACGGGCGGCGAAGGATTGAGGTGCCTCAGGATCTCAACGTCGTCGTCTTGGTCGCAACAGCATCCCATTTTAGGAAGAGAGAGCGAGGGAGAGAGAGAGAAATGAATGGTGGTTATTTGTTAGATTTTATTTGAGCAAATTGCAATAGGATTAAGGGTAAATTTGAAAATATTTTGCTTCATTGTAAGAAAATTGCCCCCGTGCTCTTTTAAAGAAACTCAACGACCCTTAGGCACACCAATTTCTTAAGTTAACATAATCAAGTTAATTTTATTAGTAAACAATATTAAAATTTATACATTTATCGTATCAATTTTTCTTTTTCTTTTTTACATTTATCAAGAAATTCTTCCTTTCTATTTTTATTTTTCATATTTATCGAATAATTCTATTTTCTCCTTTTTCTTTATCTTTTATATTTATAGATGAATTCATCTTACAACTCTACACCTCACATATAAATTTACTAACTACAGTTCATTCACCTGACCAAACTACCCCTAAATCTTTTTTTTATCCTTCATAGTCTCGCTTTCACCTTCTTGCTCGCCCTTTTTTTGTCTTCTCCTATACAATCTCACTTTCACTCTCTCGATCTCTCCCTTAAGTTCACTGCCCTCATTCTCTCGCTTTCTCCATTTTAATCTTCACCGTCTCCTCTCGCTCCTCGACTTTTAGGTACCAAAAACCCAAACTATCGAAGTCGTGATCGCACCAAAACCCCAAACCAACGAAGTCATTCATCGCAAGATTTGCAGTAATTGTTCAAACGTTCGGGTAAGTCTTTTTCGATTTTTTTTGCTTTGAAATTGCTTGGGTTTTCGATTTCTATTTCTCTTGGGTTTGGGTTTGGGTTATTTTATTTTGGATTTACGTTGGTTGATCTGGCTTCGATATGGTTCTGATTGGGCATGAAATCCAATTTATTTCGATTTTGGCCTGAAATGCGTAGAGAGACATGGTTTCGATTTCAGTTTGTGCTTCGTATTGAGCGAGACAAAAAGACAAGATTAACATAACTTTTTCTTCATAATTTTTTTAAAATTTGTGAACAACTATGCAGGATCGACTGAACTTCAACCGTTGCCGGTAATTTTCTTCCGCCACCGCTGGTCAGTATCCCTTCGTTTTTTTTTATCTCCATTGTCTTCTCATTCACTTGCTACTCACAGCCTCCACTCCCAAGCAATCTATTCCCACTCTTCTTCAACTTTCTCCTAGGCCTTTTTTGCCCTTAATATGGAATTAATTAATATATTTTGATGATAAAAAAATCTGAATTAATTTATTAACAATTTCAGTATTTGAAGTGTCCATTTCATAGAGTTCGGAATAATGAATCTAATGCATTTTTTAATCACTTAGATATGAGTTTAAATATAGAAATATAGCTTAAACAACCATAACGGAAAATACCCGAGGTGGTGGAAAATTATCAAAATTGAGCCATTTAGAAGGTAACATGTGGAGATATGGAAGAATAACATGAAAAATTTCACAAAATGACCCAAAAACAAAAAAACCTTTCTACCAATGACCTTCCTAAAAACATTTCTACCCTTGACCTATTGTCTAGTTGAGAGATTGAGTTTGAGAGTTTAGTTGAGAGATGTTTAAGTTGGAGCTTGGAGCACTGTCCATCAATGAAGTCGTTTAGTTCTTTTTCTTCTTATTAGGANGTTTAGTTGAGAGATGTTTAAGTTGGAGCTTGGAGCACTGTCCATCAATGAAGTCGTTTAGTTCTTTTTCTTCTTATTAGGAGGCGCTTTGCTCATTTCCTTTGCCTTTACTGTTTGTTTCTTTTCTCTCTTGGGCCTCTCATCGACAATTTTTCTGTCATCATCTAATACTTTTGGTCTAAACTTTGTACGTTTTCCTTTTCCTTCACCTTCAGCAACCTAAAATAGTAGTAACAAGAAAAAAAAGTTAAATGTTAGAATTTGAAAACTACATATCATGATATCATCGACTATCTATATCTATGTATCAATAAATATATGAACATAATATTAACATAAAAATTTATTTATCATAAAAGCTCTCACTATATACTGTTGATAGATACTGATAGTGGTCTATCACTCTCTGTCAATGATAGATAGTGATAGACAACCATCACTCTATTCATCATTATATCAGCTAATATGTACAAATATCTAGTTAGATATAACTGACAACAACTATTTAGATCTATATAGCAAGAAACATATTAACATAATATCAATATACAAATTGATTTATTAAAAAATATTAGTATCTACCATTGATAGACAATGATAGTCATCTATCACTCTTTATCATCAATAATAGATAGTGATAGAACACTATTATTCTATATATCATGTTATAAAATATCTAGTGATACAATATGCAACTATTTACCTTCTTTTCTCTTGGTTGTTTTCTTTTATTTTCAAGTTCTTTTTTCCTTTTCATTCTCATTTTCTTCTTCAGTTTCTTGTTCAACAACTTGTTCTTCAACATGTCTTGTTGTTCAACAACATTTTTTTCTTTCTGAAGGATCTCTTAAACAAGAGTATCCATGAGCGGGTTCAGATCTTTCCTATTTCATTATGACCGAATTACCACATACACATTCTAACAAACAGGTATACGGTTTAACACTAATTATGGGCATGTTTTGACAAATAAAATACAACAGATTGAGTAAACGTACCAGTTGAAGACTATCTTCACTCAAACTCAATCCAGGGGAAGCGACACCCCTCGATCCAAATCGCCCAGCAATCAGTTGCCCAACAGCACCACGATCGTCTACATGAACGATAGGGCACGAACAAGTAGCAACCGGAGACGACACCACCACTTAAAGCCCTTGGTATTCTCGGAGTGAGAATCCAAAGAGTGGACTTTGATGGAATTGGTAGAGGAAGGAGGAAAGGACGATCATGTAGAACGACAAGCAAGTGGGAGATAATAGGTGACTATCGTATAGTCAGGTGCTTATCACTTCGAGAAAGGTACATGATCGTGTAGGTTTTACTAAGCGACCGTCTAGTAAATATTAAGCGATCATTTAGGAAAGCTCAGCGCGCTAAACGATCGTTTAGAGAAGGTGACTAATCGTTTAGAGAATACATGCGATCTTTTAGTGCGCGGGTGTGCGATCGTTTAAGCGATAGACACTATCGTATAGGCTCTTAACTAAGCGATCGTGAAGTTTCCACACGGTGAGCAATTTTTTCAAACTCTTTACAAAATGAAACCAATTTTCATTTTATTTTTCAGTTACAATAATCGAAATCAATCTTCCTACTTTCACATGATTTAGGAGAAATTCCCGACCAATTATCTCACAACCGTCTATTTAAATAAATAATGAATATAATCATATTATATTCTTAACCTATAGTTTGATATCATATATCTACTATAATAATTTCTCCTCTACTTGATATAAATCATATTTATATCTAATTTCCTCAAAAAAAAAAAAAAATAATAATGTATCTCATACATTTTGTCAATTATATCATATATAATTAACCAGTTCAATTATATCATATATAATCGAACTCCCTCTTGTCAATTTGAACATTTCAAACTAACCCAAAAACTTATTCTCGACTTTATCCAAGCTACCAAGGGGACCTTATGGACCTATGGCTCGAAGCTCCAACGGTACATGAATAGCTGACTAAACTATCCGTTAATTACTAGGCATTCCACTAAAAGCCAACAGCTGAACTCTTCTTACCACAGATATATTTTTGTGTCTATCGAATATAACCAATCATGAGTACGATGATCCTTCACAGATGCTCGTAAGTACAGTTGGATCAATTTACTGTTTTGCCCCTGTAGTTACATCTCACTTTTTCAATACCACTGATTCCTTTAATGAATAATACAACATAGTCCAACTATGTGTGAACACCTCTCGGGCCATGAGAAGGTGTGTGGCGCCACATCGTTCAAGCCCTGGAATCAACCTTTAAGGGAGTTATCTATCTACTTGCCCCTGCTTTGGGGAAGGAGTGAATTCCATCTTGTATAGTTGAGTTCCCAACTCCTAAATCAAATGAATCCCCAAAATGGTAGGTTTGAGTCGGCGACTTGGCCACTCGCACCCATAGAAATCAAAGAACCACCTTCAATGAGGAGTTCCTAACTCACTTAGGATTGAGGTCATGTTATTTATAGTCATCCTAGTGAAGTGAAGTCTCTGTCATGAACGGTGTTATATAACGAGACATTAACACTTCGTGGTCAGGTCTTATACAAACTCTTTGTATAGGATGCCCCCGTTCGCATGTCCTCTACATGAATCATCAGGATCAGACTATCTGTGACAAGCCACAACACTTGTGACCATTCCACAAAGCGGGCTGCATCCGTAGTGTTACCAGGATAAAGTTTCCCTCCTATATCCATATACTATAGACCATTTTGGTTATCATTTAAGACATTATCCACTTTTATGTCACCACATACATGCTTAAGTTATATACAAATAACCAGGAATTTTAGATTTATTGGTTTGTGGTAAAGTAAATAAAAAAAAAAACTGAGCAAAATCAAGAAGTGAAGTAAAATATCATATATTATACATCACAAGCGTTCGTACAAACTGTTTACAAACTACAGGACACGAGACTTTAAGGCATCAATCCCAACACTTTCATCAACAAGCTGTAGTAAATAAAGTAGTAATATAGTGTTAGACATTGATAATATTTTATAAATATCATTAATGATTTTTTTTTTTTTTTACCTTTTTCTCATTTTTTTAGTTTTGATCTTCTTACCTTTTTCTTTTTTTTTTTTTTTTTGTTTTTTGTTTTTCTTCTTTGTCAGATACATCAAATTCTTCTTCTTCTTCAAGCTCAACTTCCTGCAATAGATCCAAAATTCTAAAATACTTAAGAAGACAACCTATCGCTTTATTTTCTTTCATAACATTTATATATTTACCTTATCCTTTTACTGAACATGATCAGTTTTTTCCATATGTTCCTTAGCTTCAAAATCTTTTTGCTGCAATAATATAATGTAATGTGTCATTGTTTAATAGAGGAAACAAATAACTAGAGTTGTATCAATTTCTATCACTAATGTGCAATGATTGACCTCATTGACTTCTATCATGAATGTCTATCACTGATAGACACTGATAGAATTCTATCAGCGTATATCAGTGATAGACACTTCTTGTTAAAAGTCTATCATTTAGATTTCAATTTAGCTATTTACCTTCTGCTGAACATGATCAGTTTTTTCAAGATGTTTTACAGCTTCAAATTCATTTTGCTGCAATAATGTAATGTAATATGTCATTGTTACATAAGAATCAAGAAAGTGATACAATTTTCTAGTAGTGATAGACACTGATAGAATTCTATCAGTGTTTATCGGTGATGGTGATAGATCCAATTGAATTTTATGACAATGTAGCCTAATAGAGGAAACAAATAGTTAGAGTTCTATCAATTTCTATCACTGATGTGCGGTGATTGACCTCATTGACTTCTATCAGAAGTGTCTATCACTGATATACGCTGATAGATCAGCGTATATCAGTGATAGACACTTCCTGTTAAAAGTCTATCATTTAGATTTCAACTTAGATATTTACCTTCTGTCGAACATGATTAGTTTTTTCCATATGTTCTACAACTTCAAATTCATTTTGCGGCAATAATACAACGTAATGTGTCATTGTTACATAAGAATCAAGAAAGTGATAGAATTTTCTATTAGTGATTCTATCAATGTCTATCAGTGATAGGCAGTGATCGATCTAATTGACTTTCATGAATATGTAGCTTAACAGAATTCTATCACTGATGTGCAGTGATTGACCTCATTGACTTCTATCAGGAATGTCTATCACTGCTAAGCACTGGTAGAATTCTATCAGAATATATCAATAATAGACACTTCCTGTTAAAAGTCTATCATTTAGATTTCAACTTAGATATTTACCTTATGTTGAACATGAATAGTTTTTTCCATATGTTCTACCGCTTCAAATTCATTTTGCTGCAATAATACAATGTAATGTGTCATTGTTATATAAGAATCAAGAAAGTTATAGAATTTTCTATTAATGATAGACACTGATAGAATTCTATCAATGTCTATCAATAATGAGCAATGATAGATCTAGTTGACTTTCATGATAATGTAGCTTAACAGAGGAAACAAATAGCTTAAGAGACGAAGGAAACCTTTTCCTTTCCATCCTCTTCCTCAAACTTTGTTGTTAATTCTTGTGTCTTTGGGGTTTCCAAATGTAGAGTTTGAATATGGTCAAAATCATCTTGTGTTTCAATCTCTTGTATTGGTGTATAAGATTCCTAAAAAAAAACCATAAATCAAACACAAAGATAATGAAAAGAATGAGATTCCTATAATAAAATAAACAAATCAAAAAGATGAAAAAGGCGTTGATAGACAGTGATTGTTAGGTCTTTATAAGAAGTATATTTTCTATGTTAATCTCCCAAAAATAGTTTTGATTATTTGCTTTTAATGCTAATTTTGTAGGTAAAATAGTCCCATAGGCGTTTTTGAGTCATTTCAAGAAAATTGGGCCAAAAGGATAAAGAATGACCAAGAAAATCAACTAAGTTGAAGAGAATCAGAAAATTACCAAAATACCATTGAGTTTCACCATTGAGTTTCAACGTCACGGCCCTAAGAGAAGGGTCAAGCAACGCTTGAAGACAGAATGCTTACTTCTGTTGCAAAATAGGGCAGCGTTGCAACGTTCCCCACATCATTGCAACGCTCTGGAATTTGATGCGATTCATCCCACGCGTGCGTCTTGTGCAACGCAGCGTCAACCTCCAGCGTCACGTCTCAAGCACAACGCTTCTTGGCTTTTTGCAATGTAGCATTGCAACGCTGACCCCAGCGTCGCGAACACTCCTGCAAGTATAAATAGTTTTTCTTTCATTTTTACTGAGATGGAAGCTGGAATTTCTCTCTGTATTAATTAGTCTTTATGGTAATTTTGTTTCCTACTTAGTTCATATTTTGTTTTCTTTCTGAATTGAAACCAATAACTTGAAATTCTTCATGAATTTGTCTATGGATTTGTGAAGTATTCAATCTTTTTTCTATTTCAAGAGTTCTTACAAATTCTTTTGTGTTTTCTACTTGTCTTTATCATTAGCAATCTTATTTGAGCTTTCTTGAATTTGTTTTTAATTCTTGAAGCATGTTGAATGATCTATATCTTGAACATGTTTAGCCTAGATTATTGGTTTTGTCACGTTCATGATTGAATGCGTTGCTTTTAATGTGTTCGATAGAATGTCTAGCTAAGATCTACAAGAGGCAATTGTAATTGTGTATTGAATGGCTATCCTAAGATGCACTAATTACTAGATCTAAAGAAAACTCAGTTAATTGAGTAAGCTATCTTAACAATTAATCGACGTAATTGAATCCTACAACTTAATACGTGTGTTTTCTATTCTATATGGCTGCTATCGAACCCAATAGAGGTAGAATCATGTAGATTGATTATGGTTAGGGCTATCCTACCTTAATTGTTGATTGGGACGCTCTCTTGACTAGGTTTTTGGTAGTTGTCCGCCTTTGTAGAGACTAGTTTAATCTAGTTAAATGGGTAGTTACGAGCTTAATCCAATTGTGAATTAAATTTGTAGAATTCAATGCTAAGAATCACATTGAACGTCTAACTTGGATTAGAAGCAAGATTATTCTAAATTTGGTTACAACTATCATTTTTCTTTTGATTTTTAGCATGTTTCTTATCTTAATAAAAAACCCTCGTTTTATAACTTTCATAGTTAAGCTTGGTTAAGGAATAGATTAAATAACATTTCCCTATGGATCAACCTCTTACTTCCACTTTAACTACGAGTTAGTTTAGGTTGTTGTTTGAGCTTTATAAATATTGTTTGTTTTGGGTTAGGTAGAACTAACAACACCTACTTAGCTCCGAACAAAATGGTGTCGTTGCTGGGGAAATGGCTAACCATTTAATCTTTTTCTTAGCTAAACTTAACTAGCAAACTTTAAAACATCAAAAATATTTTCTTCTTTTTATGTCTACTTGTCTTAATATGGCAGATATGAATATCTATTACGCACTTCAAGCGAAGTATGCAACCCATCGGAGAGCACAAGAGGTAAACAAATTTAATGAGCTTAAGAGTGAAATAAATGAACTAACCTCTCTTGTTCGAGTTGTGCTTACTGAACATATACAAGTTCCCCGTGGTTCTGAACGCGAGTACTACCCAACTTGCGAGAAGCTGTTAGGATACTGATTCTTGAAGTTCTTTATTAACATAACAGTAGATACAATTTTCTGGAATAGGAACTAAACGATTAACAACTTCTTTATTAAACGATAAAAGTCAAACAAGATTAAATGGTCGCTTACAGTTGTTACTCGATCGCTTATCAAACGCTAAACGATCGTTTACAACTTCTACACGATCGCCCAGTATACTAAACGATCGCTTACTAAATCCTTCGCGATCGCTCATTAACTCCTACACAATCACCTACAAACGATTACACAATCGCTTACCCAGTTACTATATGATCGCCCATCAGTTTCTAGATAATCGCCTACCAAATGCTACACGATCATTGAGCTCTGCTACACGATCGCCTAGTAGAAGTAGACGATAAGCGACACACCGCGATGGCTTCTCCATGATAGCGTCTTTCGAACTCCCATTCTCGAGAGCTTCTCTTCCTCACTCCTGAATATTCAGAATTCCCTCCTTCTCTTTCCGTTTCCTCCTTCTTTTAAACCTCCATCTCTCCCAATGGAATTAGAAGTCATCCTTAACCGATTCAACCACCTCTCCTATCTTCTTTCTTTCTTGATATTGCCACATAATTGGGGTCCTATCATTACCTCACCCCTCGACTTTTACCTTGTTCTCAAGGTAAAGATCTTGCTGTTCAACCCATTTCTTTAGCTGCGTCACATGAAACACTGGACGTATCGACACTTTTGTCTGAGGGTTCAGCTTGTAAGCTACTGTTTCAGCTATGTCCATTGCCTGATGTGCTCCGTAATACTTGGGAGATAATTTCCCATTCTGCTTTTGCGGAACTCCAACATCATGTTGCTCCTTGTCCACAAACTTCCTTACTTTATCTAGAGCCACCCTCAAGTGCTCCCTAAGCATGCGCATTGTAGCGCCTATGTCTCCCATTTGTTGGCCCAAAGTCGCATTTGGCTATACAATCATCTCCATAATAATCCAGCATTAGGGGTTGTCTTCCATAAACAATCTGAAAAGGGGTCATGCCAGAAGAAGCATTATATGTAATGTTACTCTAATAGCTCGCCCCATGCCACCAGTTCATCAATTCTATTGGTTGCTCACCACCGCAGCGCTTCTAATTCATTTCCACGCTGCGATTCACCTCCTCTGTCTGACAATCTGACTGAGGTTGAGAAACTAAGCTGTGATGGAGTGTGGTACCCGACAGTCGGAACAATTCTTGCCAAAAGTGATTTACAAACTTCTTGTCTTGGTCCGATACAGTGAAATTCGGCACCTCCACAGATCGATACGCTTTCACAGTCGTTTCTTGTTTAGTTTTTCCCTTCAGTTGGCTCATTGGGGCGAAACTCTAGAATCTAAAATGAAGGGTTACACTTACGGGAAATTATTAAGCAACTTAATGATTTCTTCACCAAATAAATGATAATTGGTCATTATAGGAATAAGTTATTCTGGTGTAATGATTAGTTGAGAATGTCTCAATTCAGTGAAGGGAGAAACTAACTACCCTTTGGTGGCTTTTGTCCTAGATCATTGAAACATCATTGCAAAATTAGATGTTAAATGGGGTTTATTTAGATTTTGCTAAAACTTATTTGATTTTTTTTTTTTAAAGATTTATGCTAAAATCTAATATAGATTAATATGTTTGTTTTTTCAGCAAGAGTTTGTGCAGGAACATTCTTATCTTGCTTAAGATCCATTGAGTTTCCAGCAGAATATGTTTTATTCCGGACATGAAGTTAGAGTCGACATTCAGAATCTTTGTGACCTCATTGCCTAGATTACCGATTTGGTTAGGAGAGTTGAGGAGTCTTGGGAAGATACATGTTCTGAGAATACTGAATTAAGTGGTGAAGGAATTCAATCGATAATCTAGTAGAGTCGTAGATTCTTCAAAATTCCTATCAAGGTAAGACTATGGGTTTAGTAATTGTGAACTTGCTAATGACTTTTCTAATTGTAAGTAGGATTCAATTGAGTTTCACCTAGAAACTCAAGCCCCTGTGCAAGTTGAGGTCCATCAAACCCTTGAGCTTGCACACTCCATGCTGACATTGGAGAACCATTCAAAGCCTTCCATCGCCTTTGGCGCTAAAGGCAGTCTAATTGAGGAGTTTTCCTAGATCAACAATAAAGATGATATTCATCCCACGCCATCTTTAGAATAAGTAAGTAGGGATAAGTATGAGCCTGTACTACTGATGCTTGCGTTTATGAAGTGGATTGTGGATGATATGCGATGGTGAAATTGCATTGAGCACTCAAGTTTACTCAGTGAAATTCAAGTGTAAATTCCACTAAGTTTCCTGATAAGTCCAGGGTCGAACTCAAGGACTTGTGAAAATAGGTTGCTTTGGTAATTTTTATGAAAACCTTGCGGTAATCGGATAAATAAATAAATTGTTGGGATTGTTGTTTGCATTAATGAAAAATAAACAAATGTGGCAGAGTTTGAAAAGAGTTGATTAAATGGGAAATGCGATGAGTATGCGGTGAACAGGTTGAGAAAAGTTTTGGCTAACAATTCCTAGGATGCGTTGATGCTATGCGATCATGCAACATGCATACAACAGTAAACCACCTCTCGGTGCGAATGCCACAGCTTCTAAGGCTAGAACGCATGCGATATATGCGCTAAGTCTATAGGCTGTCTCTTATACACATCTAGATGTGTATAAGAGACAGGGCTAGAACGCATGCGATATATGCGCTAAGTCTATAGGATCTACACATAAGCCTCTATTCTTATTTATGCGATGACAAAATGACACACACAAATAAGGCGACCACATAATATCATTCCCATCTCTAGGATGCATGTGATGCAGGTTGACAAACAGAGCTTATCTCTAAGTCCCCATCTCTTGTTTATGCAGTTTTAATCTTGCTCTCTCGAGTCCAGATTTTAACCTAGCTCTCTCGAGTCATTAGGTTCTTTCTTTAGACTCTCTCTCAAGTAGCTCTAAAGGGTGTTTGGCACAGCATAAAACAAGACAATCGCAAGCAATGAACTTCCTAAGTCATGTTAGCTTAGTTCTTCTCAACCCATTCAACTAGTTTAGCTACTCATGTATGCTAAGAAAGTGAACAGATGTAGAAATAGAACTTCCATTGTATAAATATAAAGATGAAGTACAAAATAACAATGCAAGTATAGAATAAAGGGCCTGGTAGCAATCTCTTGCTGCCCAGGCTTTTACATTGTTTTTCTACTCGTGTTCAAAAGATAGTCTCACTCTCGTGAGAGTCGGCCTGCTCTCTGCTTCTACGACTCAAGGTTCTCTCTCGAGTTGCCCTGAGCGATCTCCGGCGTCACCACTCTTTTCTTGCTCCGCCTTAAAATGAAAAGAAAACTATGAACAAAGATGAACGTATGAATTTTCGAACTGATGGAACGGTGAACTGATCAACCCCTTTTCTGAAGGATGCCTTTGGTATTTATAGAACATCCAGGGTGAACGGCAGCTTCTCTCTCATGATTGCACAAATGGGACGACTTTAATTCTTCACTGATGCGTCTGTCATCGAAAAGCTAATGTACTTGTGATCGTTATCGGCTGTCAACTTAATTTGGATTCAACTGTCATCAGCTTTCTGTCCCATCGCGATTAATTAGTCTTTCACCCAGATGCGCTCACCATGTTGCGCCGACCAAGTTGCGGCAATCCTTCTCGAGTAAATGTTTGCGAATACGATCACCGCAAAGCCTTGCGGTGATGCTTTGTTCAACCAATGATTTCCTATGATCGCAATTTTCGCCTTGTATCATCACATATTCTGCACAAAAATACAAAAGTCAACTGTTCTAATGCGATGAACGCATGCGACCGCAATATTATGAATCTAATGCTTTTTGGACGCAATTTAACATGTTTTATCAACGAAAGCCAGCATTGTTTAAGAACTTAGCACTATGATAACGTGCATTTCTGCCCGTTATCACACCCCCAAATTTAAACAATGCTTGCCCTCAAGCATAAGCTAAAGACTTCCTTTAGCAAGTCAACCGCAATGTTCTTTTTCTAGATTTCTCAAGGATACTTCGTTCAAACCCTATATACCAAAATTTCCTTAAATCTTATTCAAGTCTCTTCTTAAAATATTTCTAAGACCTAGGGATTACAAGCTTAACCTTCAAAAGGGCTTTACTAATTTCTGGAACATCGTATGATTTATTTCAAAAAGAAAATTTTCCACCAGGGTGTCAAATGATTTTATCCTTGCATATTTCTTGACATTATTATTTTTTCTCTGACCTTGCGTTGATCCAAGTGTTTTGCCTTCGTTTTGGCTTGCCCCCACGTGTGTCATGCGGACATCCAACTACAAGCAATGCGCTTTTTCTTAGACTAAACTCATACCTACTTGGCACCGATGTTGTGGTAATTTATTTATGCATTGATCCTGGTGACTTACTTTCGTTTTGGCTTGACCCCATGTGTGTCATGCGGACATCTAACTACAGGTAAGTGTCTTTCATAACTTAACTCTTATCAACATGGGTTTCCCATTGCGTTTACAGTGGAGTTATTATTCTCAAAATTTTTGTTTTTTTTTTTTTTTAAATAGCAAGGTTGAAAATAAATACCGCACCCACAAATTTAAAATGCAACAATGTCCTCATTGCCAGAAGATTGAAAGAAGTTATGGTGTTCTTAGAAAGCCTCGTAAAGAGAGTTTGAAAGAAAGCTAGCAAACCCCTAACTTCTAAAATGTTTCATGAGGTGACTATCTTAAAGTTAAGTTAACTCTAGTATATACGAAAGAAACATAAGCATGTTTTTCATCATTGAAATCATACTTGGCAAAGAAACAGAATGCGGCAACTTACTAAATGTATCTATGTCAAATGATTGCGGTAATCAAAGAGGGTGTGATGATAAACTTTTAAAACTAACATGCGATGCGATAGCGCAAAATTTGAAAAAAAGATAAGGAAGAATACACCCCCAAATTTGTGCTGTCGCTCGCATTGTGTATTGACGCATCCATCTTTACGGCAATCTCTCTTCTTTGGATTGCGGTGACGGAGTAAGATAAGTGGCTTCTTCGCGTAACATCTCCGCAATCCAGTGCCTCGATCATTGCAAGAAAAACCAGGAAGAGTCAATTAATATTTTTAAACCAATAACAAAAATCGTACGGACATCCCCCTCCCTCCCCCCCCCCCCCCCCCCCCCCCCCCCCCCCCCCCCCCCCCCCCCCCCCCCTCCCCCCCCCCCCTCCCCCCCCCCCCCCCCCCCCCCCCCCCCACCCCCCCCTCCCCCCACCCTCCCCCCCCCTCCCCCCCCCATCCTACTCTCCCCCCCCCCCCGCTCCTTTTTTTTAAGAAATAAATAAGAACAATAAAGGTGAAAAGAGAAGTAGTGTAATGAAATTCATAATGGTAGAGGAAGAATTTAAAAGATTCCCTTGTTTCCCTAAACTTGCGTCCCTGAGGATTGTGAACGTACTGATAAATGCCATGACCATTCTACTTTCTTCTTATTCAAGTTCTTTTAGTTCCAACGTCGACTTGGCAATGCCAGCCTTCTCCATAGTATGCCTTTTAACTCGTCTCCAATTAACTTTTGAATATGTTGGTCCGTCAACATTTGATAATTCGAATCCGCGCCAGCGAAAACTTGTCTAACTATGAAATTTGGCAAAACCACGTTACATTTAGTTTTCCCGGGTGAAGAGGCTTCGTCAAGACTGAGTGTAAAGTACTGCCTTGCAACAACATGAGTCAAGACACGAAAGTAATGTCGCCAGGGACGACACACCACAAAGAGAACCCGGTATTCATCACGGGCCGGTTCAAAAAAAAACCCAAAGGGGCTCTGGGAGTTTGGTAAGAGGACGGGAGGAGAAGCATCGGTAGCTACGAAACAATAAGAGATGAACTCTACTATACGTATAACAGAATCTTCATCGTTTATAGTAGAGCTACACTGATGTTTAGGAAAACTAAATCGATCTTTAGAAAAAGATATATACGATCGTTTAAGAGAATGCCGAAGTAGAACAATCTTGTAGACGAATAGAGCTCTATCGTATAGGCTCTCGCGGAATCGCTCTTTTCACGGATTTTTAGGCGCGGTCTCCGAATGCACGAAAGTAAATATGATTAAAATCGAAAACTTATTTCATTACTTTAACCCCACTGGCTTACGCATACCCTCGCAGCCCCACTTCCCCGTCTGAACGTGATCAATCGGTTGTTAATTATCAAAATGTAATCAATTAATTTATTAAAATATAATCATATATATTTATAGTTTAGTATTTGATATGCATAATTAATATATAGTATTTTCTCCTCTTCTTGATATAAAGTTCAATTTATATCAAATTTTCTTTCAAACCAATGTATCCCAATACATTATGCCAATTATTGATATATATATGATTGACTTCTGTACAATTAACATGCAAATTTAACTTACCAAACACTTTCTCGACTTTCAATACTCAGCGTAGAGTAAGAGTGACCTATGATCTTGTGGCTCGAAGCTTCAATAAGTCATGCAATATGTGACAAAAACTCTTTAGCCACGAGATCCTTATCCATCCCGGTTAACTGTCATAGTCGCCTAAAGACCAAACAACTGAACTCTTCTTACCACAAGATATATGGTGTATGTGTCCATCGAATAAACCAATCATGAGTACGATGACCCTTCACAGATCTCGTAAGTATTAACTAATAGCACAATTTACACCTTTTGCTCCTATTAGTACATCTCAGCTCCTTTAAGTACCATTAGTTCCTCTAATGAACAGATGTACCAACAGTAGTCGAACTATGTGTGACACACCTCTCGGGCCAAAGAGAAGGATGTGTGGCACTCACATCGTTCAAGCTCAGGAATCAGCCCTTATAGAGAGCCATCATTTACTTACCGCCTACCGGCGGGAGAACGTGAATTCTATCTTGTGTAGCTGAGTCCTAGCTCCCCAATCAGACGAATCCCCAATATATAGGTTTTGAATCGTGAACCATGGCTTACTCGCACCTCAACAAAATAATAAAGGACCGGCCCTCCAATGCCGAGAAGTTTCCCAACTCACTCAGGATTGAGGTCATGTTCCTATGTCATCCAGGAGGAAAGTCCTCACATAATGGTGTTATATAACAGAACAGTGAACACTTCATAGTTAGTCTTATACAAACTTTTGTATTAGGACGCCCCGCCCGCATGTCCCCAACACAATGATCAGGATCAGACCATTTGTGGCAAATCACAACACTTTGACTATCAACAAACGGTTTGCGTTTGTAGCATTACCAGGATAAGTTTCCCTCTATATCCATATACTATAGACTATTTTGGTTATCACTCAAGCACATACCCACTTGTATGTCAGCACGTACATGCTTGAGTCACATATAGATAAACCAGAGATTTTATATTTATTGTTTGTGGTAAAAAAATAAAATAAGAAACCGAGCAAAACAACAAGATGTGAAATAATATCATATATTAACAAATCACTGTGTTTGTTATATACTGTTTACAAAACAAAGATACGAGACTTTAGAGGCATCAACTCAACAATCTCCCACTTGTTCCTAAAGCGAAGTGGGGGTGTCAAAAAACTTAGTACAAAAACAATAAACTAGGGCACATAAAAGCCCAGCACAATAAATCTCCACTTCCCTAGTTCAGCCTGGCGATCCTGTAGACCCAGCCTCGTAGTGACCATCAAACAACTATAGCCCATGAGAAGCTCTCGTAAACAATAGTCAGCCAACATTGCTCCGAAGCATCTGCATGACGATCAACGTCCCTCGATGCACTATCGCGCAGATCAGATGATACTTTTCGCTCGATATGTTTTTCACACCGGTGACGTCCTTGGCTTCCTTGGAGTTCGCCATTTCCCCACTATTACACATAGAGGGTAATGGGCCAGACATATCTGAACAATTCCAGGTCTGTCAAGAACTTCCTGAACCAGAAAGCCTTTCTGTAGCAAGCGCTATCGCAAGTCGCTACGTACTCCGCCTCCATAGTGGAGTCGGCGATGCACCCCTGCTTAGTACTTCGCCACACTACAGCTCCTCTGTTAAGAGTAAAGACTGACCCTGATGTGGACTTGTAAGAGTCCTTATCAGTCTCAAAATCAAAATTCGTGTATCCTGTAAGGATCAAATTCCTCGAACTATACACGAGCATGTAGTCCTTCGTTCTCCGAAGATACTTGAGGATGTTCTTCACTGCGGTCTAGTGACCCTTCCCTGGGTTAGACTGATACCTACTGACTATGCCCACAGCGTAACAAATGTCTGGACAAGTACAGAGCATCGCGTACATCAAATTGCTAACGGCAGATGCATATGGGACCCATCTCATCTCCTCAACCTCTTGAGGCGTCTTATGACACATTTCCTTAGACAAAGTGACTCCATGCCTGTACGGTAGTAGGCCCCTCTTGGAGTCCTGCATCGAGTACTTGAGCAACATCTTGCCAATGCATACGAGGACATGCCTATGGGTGTTTTATAGGAAGTTTTATATGCGCACAAGGCATCGTCAAGCTTCAAGGCCCAGTCCTTCCGTGAGGGATTCACCACATTTTCTAAAATCAACTTGATTTCCTTGTTAGAAACATCAGCTTGTCCATTTTTCTAAGGGTGATATGTGGTGGCGATCTTATGATGGACATTGTATTTGATCAGCAGTTTGTTAATGATATGATTGACAAAGCGAGTTCCTTCGTCACTTATTATGGCACGTGGGGTGCCAAAACGAGTGAAGATGTTTCTCTGTAAGAATTTGGAGACTGTTGCTGCATCGTTTGCGACGCATGACACCGCTTTGATCCACTTGGAAACATAATTGACAGTCAGCAGAATGTATTTATGACCATTTGACGGTGGAAATAGTCCCATGAAATCTATGCCCTAGACGTCGAAAAGTTCCAATTCCAATATGATGTTCATCGGCATTGCATTTTTCTCTAAAATGTTTCAAATGCGTTGGCACTTATCGCATTTCATAGAATAGTCTCGTGTGTCCTTAAACAGAGTTGGCCAGTAATACCCGCTTTGCAAAACTTTTGCTGCTTTGCGTTGTCCCCCGAAATGTCCTCCATAGGGCGAGTCATGACATTGAAAAAGTATGCATTGAAAAGTTGTCTATGGCACACAGAGTCTCATTATCTGGTCTGGTCCCCTTTTGTAAAGATTTGACTCGTCCCAGTAGTAGGTTTTAGATTCATGAATGAGCCGTTTCTTTTGGTGGGACGTGTAATTTTCCAGAAATTGTTTGCAGACCAAGAAGTTGACAATATCTGCGTACCCTGGTAGTTCTTCAATTTTAAGCAACTATTCGTCCGGGAAGGATGCGTTCACCTCCGACTGAATGCGGTCCACTTCAGGATTCTCTAATCTCGATAAGTGGTCAGCAACCCAGAGTGAAAAATTTGAGGAAGAAAAAGATTAATCCAACTTCTTGAATCCCACGTAAGTTAACTTGAGAGAATTGGGGGAGGGAGTTGTAACTCCTTCCCTTTTTATTAATTTCAATTAAATAATAATATATATATATTATATAATATATATATATCAAATATAAATATTAGCCTATAGTTTTATATTGCATCAAATACAACATAAACTATAGATTCTATTTTCTCTCAATCATACATGGAATTTAATATAAATCACATTTATATTAAATCCACTTATATCAATCTCATCCACATAATTGATATTTTGATCATATCCAAATATTTAATTCCTTGATTTATATTTAATTACACGAATCTCATTCATATAATTGGTATTTGAATCATATACAAATTCCTCTCATATCACTTTAAATTATAATCTATCAAATACATTATATTAATTATATCACATATATAATCAATTTAATTAATTATATCATATATAATTAATTTCCTCAATTAATTTGAACACTTCAAATTAATCATCGATTAAATCCCTGTTGAGCTACAGATGAGACCTTATGAACTTGTAGATTGAAGCTCGAATGGTACTTGAATAATTAATTAAACTCTTTAATTAAATTACCCAACATCCGTTAACTGTCGGTCGCTCGACTAAAGATCGACAGCTGCACTCTTCGCACTACAGATAAATTTTTGTGTCCATTGGATAAAACCAATCAAAAGTACGATGACCCTTCACAAATTTCTCGTAAGTATAACTAGGCCAAAATACCATTTTGCTCCTGTAGTTACATCTAATTCCTTAAGTACCACTGATTCAACAATAAGTCATAATCCCACTACGACCAAGTCCCTCTCAGGCCAGGAAAGGGTGTGGCCACTATGTTCAAGATAGGGAATTAGCCCTTAACGGAGCAATTTATCTACTTGCCCTTGCATCAAGGAATGAGTGGATTATGTCTTGTGTAGCTATGTTCCCAGCTCCCAAGTCAGACGAATCCCTAAAATGGTAGGCTTGTTGAGTTGGCAATCTGGTCATTCTCACCTATAAAAATCAGAGGATCGCCTTCATGAGCAGGAGTTCACAACTCACTTAGGATTCAGGTCATGTCACCTATGGTCATCCTAGTGAAATGTAAGTCTCTATTACTAACGGCGTTATATAAAGAGACTAATCATTTCGTGGTCCGATCTTATACAAGCTCTTTGTATAGGATACCCCGCTCATATGTCTCCACATGAATGATCAAGATTAGATCATTTGTAGCACTTTACAACACTTGTAACACCTACAAAGTGGGTTGTATCCGTAGTGTCACCAAGATAAGGCACTCAACTTTACCCATCTACTACAGACTGTTTAGGTTATTATTTAAACAAGATTCACTTGTATATCTCCACATACTTGTTTAAATTACATGAAATAACCTCGGATCTTAGTCTATTGGATTGAGTATATGCTTATAAAATAACATTTATTTTACTAACAACAATATATTTATACAAAGTTTACAAACTACGAGATTACAGAGAGATTTAGGAAACCATTCCATACAATTGATATTCATGTTTTTGCTTGAATGTATACATATTTCTATTTTAGACTTGCTCGGGATGACCAAGAGTTAAGTTGGTGGTGTTTTATTAGGTCTTTATAAGATGTATATTTTCTATGTTAATCTCCCCAAAATAGTGTTGATTATTTGCTTTTAATGCTAATTTTCTAGGTAAAATGATATCAAAGGTGTTTAGGAGTCATCCCAGAAAATTGGGCCAAAAGGATAAAAAGTGACCAGAAAATAAACTAAGTTGAAGAGAATCAGAAAATTGCCAAAATGTCATCGAGTTTCACCATCGAGTTTTAGCGTCACAACCCTAGGGAAAGCGTTGAGCAACGCTTAAAGACAAAACACTCACTTCTACTGCAAAATAGGGCAACATTGCAACCCTCCCCACAGTGTTGCAACGCTCCAGAATTTGACGTGATTCATCCCGCATGCGAGCCTCGCGCAACGCAATGTTAACCTCTAGCGTCACGTCTCAAGTGCAACGCTTCTTGGCTTTTTGCGATTTAGTATTGCAACGCTGACCCCAGCGTCGCGACGCTATCCTGCAAGTATAAATACTTTTTCTTTCATTTTTGTTGAGATAGGGGAGCACGATTTCGATAAAGACTGAAATTTCTCTCTGTATCAATTAGTCTTTATGGTAATTTTGTTTCCTACTTAGTTTATATTTTGATTTCTTTTTTAATTGTAATCAATAACTTATAATTCTTCATGAATTTATCCATGGATTTGTGAAGTATTAAATCTTGTTTCTATTTCAAAAGTTCTTGCAAATTCTTTTGAGTTACTTGTCTTTATCATTAGCAATCTGATTTGAGCTTTCTTGAATCCAAAATTCTTGAAACATGTTGAATGATCTATATCTTGAACATGTTTAGCCTAGATACTTGGTTTTGTCACACTCATGATTGAATGCGTTGCTTTTAATGTGTTCGATAGAATGTTTGGCTAAGATCTACAAGAGGCAATAGTAATTGTGTGTTGAATGGCTATCTTAAGATGCACTAATTACTAGATTGAAAGAAAATTCGGTTAATTGAGTAAGCATCTTAACAATTAATCGACGCAATTGAATCCTAGAACTTAATGCGCGTCTTTTCTCTTCTATATGGTCGATATCGAACCCAATAGAGGTAGAATCATGTAGATTGATTAGGGTTGAGGCTGTCCTACCTTAATTGTTTATTAGGACGCTCTTACTAGGTTATTGCTAGTTGTCCGCCTTTGTAGAAACTAGCTTAATCTAGTTAAGTGGGTAGTTGCGAGCTTAATCCAATTGTGAATTAAACTTATAGCTTTCATAGTTAAGCTTGGTTAAGGTATAGATTAAATAACATTTCCCTGTGGATAGGTTGTTATTCGAGCTTTACAAATATTCTTTGTTTCGGGTTAGATAGAACTAATGACACCTACTTAGCTTCAAATAGTGATATATTTCTATCACTTTTTATCCGTACAAAAACTTGTATACAAACATTTCCAATTTTCCAATTTTAATGTACAAGAAAAAACAATTTTAATTTAGTTAGTAAATGTATGTTTACATTTAAAAATAAAATAGCACATAGCAAAAGACTTACCTGAGCTACATAATACGCAACATAATTCACCATTTTATCAATATCATTTCTTTCAAGAATTTTTAAGTTACTAGAAGGAGTTTTGTTTTTTTCCATGGTCTCCTCAACCTCTTTTTCTTGTTCTTCTTGCGGAAGCTTTTCAATTGGAAGTCTATCATTCAGTCTTTCCATGATTGTTTTAACATTCTGATGATCTCTTCTTGGCCTTGTTTCAAACTTTTTTGCTCTTTGTCTACCCTCTGTTGGCCACTTTTCAGTTCTTCTATTTCCTCCATTATATTTTTCCCATACTCCTTTTTTCCTCCAATTAAATCTCTTCCTTCATTTATTTCTTTCTTTCTCTTTCAATCTTTTCCTTCTCTTTTTCTTCCAAATCTATCAAATATTTTATGGTGGCTGTTTGTGATTCTTGTTCTATTGGAATTAGTGGAATTACACAAAACTACAAGTTTAAACACATTTTAAATCATTAGATCAAAAATAGGAAAATACTAACAATATTTTTTATGATATATGTCTATCACTGTTTTCGCTGATAGAGAGTGATAGAAGTCTATACAGTCTATCGGTGATAGACTACTATCTGTTTTTTATTTGAAACTATTGTAAGTAATAAAAATGAAGCTAAGAAATTATAGAAAATACTTACATCCCTTCTTTGAAAGATATTTTCTTCAAGATTTCTCCAATGATCAAGTTACAAGCATTCCCATGATATTATTCTTGGACTTTGGTTGCAAATTTTTCTTCCAAAATCCAATATCTATTGCTGAAAGTTTTGGTATTATTTCAAATGCCCAATAAACTAGTGCTAAATTGAAACCTTGAAGGCATACAAAATCTTTTTTAGTAGAAGAAGCCTTTTTGAAAAATTGATATGTCAAGTTATATGACAATCATCCCCAAGGATAAGTTTTAGATTCTTGTTCATTGTCCAATGTTTCTAATTAACAACATTGTGTCCTTGCCTAGGGATTAGAAAGGACTCTAAGAAAATGAGGTTTGCCAACTTAACCTTTACACTATCACTTTCATAATCATATAGGAACTTAAACCTTTTCTCAATGTCCTTTCTATCAATCAAAACATCATTCTTAAAGACTCTTTTTCTAAGTTAAGAAATTTGTTCTTTTTCTTCCAAAACTATTGATGATAGTTGAGTACCATTTAAACCTGTGATTAAACAAAACTCTTTTAATCTGAAATCTGCTATATGCCTATTAAAGTTAAATGTCAGGACATTTGACTTATTTTGTGATGCATTGTTTTCTTAGAAGGTAGTTTATGAATCTTGTGGGCATTTTCTCAATTTTTATATTTAGAAAGTGGCCGAAAGGACAATTTCTAAAAGTATTTAAATTCCTATCATCTAATTGGTTTTTTATAATTTGTATTACATCTAATGAGATGTATATTGTTATCTTCAAATGCTTGTTCTAGTCTTGCATTATTGTTTGATGTTCATGTTCTTGTTCCACCCGTTTAAACATACAACTATCAGCAATAAACAAGTGAGATATAACTATATTCTATCATTAACTATTACTCACTATTATCATTTAATGACTTCTATCACTGTCTATCATCGATAGACAGTGAAGGAAATTTGAATTCTATCATTATCTATTGCAAATCATGAAATGTGATAGGCAGTGATGGTATTTCTTTATATACTAAAACATGCCGGTTGTAAGTAGTCTATGAATGATAAAAAACCACCATCTGTAAAAGAAATATCAAAACCAACATAATGTATATACATTGGTAGTGGTATGAATGATAGACAACATAAAATACTTAATATCATATATAGACACTGATACTACTTTGTTTATAGTAGCTATCATACATATATGAGAAAATGTTCATATCACTGATAGATAGTGATATACTATTATCAATATCTATCATAGTTTGTTTATACCTTCAGTTTTAGTTTCCCTTGCTCTTCCTTTTGGGTTTTTGTCTTCTTTTGTTTATTTGATGATTCTTCTCCTTTAACTTTCTTCCTTTTGCTATTGCTTACCATCTACAAAATTTAGGATTAATAAATATTACCACTACACAAGAAACAAGAATTAGGCTTAATAACTATTGATTAGAAGTAAAGAAAATAGTTATACCTTTTATGTTAAGTAATTATTGATGTAGTGGTAGAAGAAGCAGCTGCGGAAGAAGGATTAAGAAGAAGAAGAGGACCAAGACGAATTAGAAGGGAAATGAATAGTTGATAGAAAAGGACGTAAATAGAGAAAAAAAGCAGCAGTGTCGATGAAGCAACTTCGAAGGAAGAAAATGCCATAAATAAGGAAAAAAAAGACGTGAAGCAACATGATGAAAGAAGAAGAAGAAGAATTATTTTGACAGAGACGACATGAGGGAGGTGAAGCGTTTGTTTTGTTCGATTAGAGGAGATGTTGGTGGAAAAAATCAGGTCAATTAATCGGGTTTTATGTTTTCCCTTTTTTTTTGTTTGGACTGGACTTTTTTGGTATTTTACATCATTTTTGGATTTGGTTGGGCTGCAACTGTTCTTAATGTTTTTATTTTGTTACAAGTTGTAAATAGTTTGACCTAGTTTTTTATATTTAAAAATCCCCCATTTTATAATATTATATGAGTTAGAATACATTGCATAACATATAATTTAATTAAAAAATGAATTGAATTTATAACCTGACATATTATAGTTCTATCTATTTTTATCCTCATATAAAGGAATTTTTAATTTTAAAATTTGAAATTAAAACTGTGGTTACACTAAAAAAAACAAAATATTGTTTTCAAAATTGGAAAACTATTCTTAGAAATAGAATCCACGGGCAAGTACATATTTACTAAAATGAATATTAAAACTTAAAATAGAATTCACTTAAATAATTAAAAAAAAAATCATCTACCCATTAATAATTAAAAGTCGAATTCAAATTTTGAGAAAAAATGTGAGCTTTGAAATTCCAAGGGAGCAACTGAAATGTATTTTATCCAAAACGTAATCAATTAGAAGAAAAAAGAATAAAAGAAAAAGAAAAATTAAAAACATAAGAAGTGGTGGTGGCCGGAACCGGCGGGACGAGTAGAAGGACCTTATCTTCTCTCTCAGACGATGCACTCACTACCGTCGCAAGCGATTCGACCACTTTCACTCTCATCTTCTTCTTCTTTTTCATCATCAAGCTCTCTCTACCTCCGTTTCATCTCTTCAACCTTCCCTGTTTCCCCTTATTTCAATCCCCAATCCCCTGTTTTCACCGCCATTTCCCGCCGACTACGACGTTCCACTATCAGAAGCTGTTCCTCCATCACCGCCAAGCCATCCTCGGAGATCAGAAGGACCCGCCCTAAGGATGAACCCGATTCCAAGCTTCGGGCTCTCCGTGATTTGTTCTCGAAACCCAACATTGGTATCGACGCCTATGTAATCCCCTCACAGGATGCTCACCAGGTCGCCCTCGTAGTTTCGTTTTTTCTAATTTCTTCTGTGTCATTAGAGCATAAAGTAATTTGGTCATGTTACCCAACTTTGCAGCGTTTGTTCTGGTGGTTTTTTTTTTTTCTTTTGAAGGAGAAATATGAGTAAGCAAGGCTTCATTCGATAACCATTTTTTTCATTATTTTGCTTATTTGCTTACAATTTTCTTTTATTTTCTTTTCTTTTCTTCTTTAAAGGAAATAAACTTTTCATTGATTTAATGGGAAAAGTTTAATGTTAAAAAATCATTGATGAAAATATCTATCGATATACCTGTAAACTGAAAGTTTCGATATCAATATTAAATATCTATGGATATCTCCATCATTTTTCTATTAATACTTGTAAAAGATAGAAAATGTATACTGGACAAAAATACTAATAACAATATCCTTGTTTGGGAGTAAAACAACTTAGTTATTAATCTAAATAAATCTTATAAGTTTCATGATTTATGGAAATATATGTCGATATAGATATTTTGTCGATATACGTGTAAAATTGAAATGTCAATATCGATATTAATATTTTAATCCTTGCTCAAAGTACAAGATACAAAAGCACGAGTAAAGTTCAAAAGTATTTCAGTTTAAACATATGTCTTAATGGAGTAATCATCAAAAGCTTTGGGTTGAAACACCATGTCAAAGCTAAGAAATGAGCTGAACCAAAACGATCTGACCAATCTATTGACTTGACATAAAAAATCCTTCGATTATGCTCAAATCAATTTCTGAAATCAAGGCTTTGATTGCATTTGACCATAATAGTTGAGCTTCAAATATATTTTCTCAAAATTTCTTAACCATGGTTTTCATATTTCCTAAGTAAACTGTAAGTATTTGAATTCTTAGGCAGATTCTATAAATAAAAACAAGTTTACGATGGTTTTCTTTTTTGCGAAATGTTTCGGGGAGAAGAAATGTGGAGTAGTTGAGATTTTATGATCCTGATTTTTTATGGAAGTTCTATTTTGTATCTGTTTTCAGAGTGAATTCATTGCAGAATGTTACATGAGGAGGGCCTATATATCTGGATTTACTGGCAGTGCTGGAACTGCTGTTGTCACGAAGGACAAAGCAGCACTTTGGACGGATGGACGGTATTTTCTTCAGGTGAAGATTGAAATTTGCACATTATCCTGTTAATTGTCCATGTATAGATTGTGAGAATAATTTTCCTATTATTGATGATCAGGCTGAGAAACAACTAAACTCCAGTTGGACTCTCATGCGAGCTGGAAATCATGGAGTGCCCACCCCAAGTGAATGGGTTGCTGATATTCTAGCTCCTGGTGGTGTAGTTGGAATTGATCCTGTGAGCAATTGTTCTTTTGCATTCTTTTAAGATGCTTTCCCCTGTCCTCTTTTCCAAATCTAACTTGGTTTTGAATTTTTTTAATTTTCTTTCTCAATTCCATCTATATCCGTAGGTAATATTTCAGTTTCGTGTAGTCCGTCCTCTATCTAATGCCACCTATTGATTTCGTGAAGGGAGCAGTTTCTGTTTTCTGCCGATGCTGCAGAAGATTTGAAAGAGACCATTTCTAGGAAGAATCACAAGTTGGTTTACCTATATGATTACAATCTCGTGGATGAAATATGGAAAGAATCAAGACCGAATCCACCTAAAGGCCCTATAAGAGTGCATGACCTTAGATATGGTGGTTTAGACGTTGCATCAAAGTTGGCTTCTTTGAGGTCTGAGCTTGGAGAGGCTGGTTCATCTGCAATCATTATATCTATGCTCGATGAAATTGCCTGGCTATTGAACTTGGTAAAGTTTTATCTTATTTGTTTATTTTAAAATAACTAAAGCTGGGATTTTTTATGCTTTTTCAAAATTTTAGCCACAAACTATGCTGTTATCCTAATTGTTTTCATTGCTTTGCTTCTAGCGTCTAATCTTCAAGCTAGATTACTCGAAGAATGTGATTCCACTTCTTTTCTGTTTGTAATTACAATGAATGATATTCGGTAGAGCATGCTATATATAATTTTTCTATTCCTTTGCAGAGAGGAAATGATGTTCCAAACTCACCTGTTATGTATGCATACTTGCTAGTTGAAATTGATGGAGCAAAACTGTTTGTAGATAATTGTAAAGTCGCACCAGAGGTGATGGATCATTTGAAAACTGCAGGAATCGAGTTAAGACCATATGATTCGATTATTTCTGAAATTGAAAAGTAAGTTGAGTTAATTGAAACTTTTTTCTCTGAGTTGGTTAAGATGGAGATTGTTTTCTAAACAATTCTAGTTTTTCATTTAATTTCTATATGGAAGATCCATCAGCACTGAATTAAACATGGACTGAACAGAGCTTACATTTGAATGTGAAATATGTAGAAATTTTCATGAGCAAGTTTCACTATCATGGTATGCATGAGGTTACGAAAATTGAAAAAAGAATACAAAATGAAATATGATATTCTTTCCATGTTTTGCATTGTCAATGAAGACAACCCTTTGTGCTTCAGTTATCAATTACAATTTTAATGTTGCAATGATCACCACTCATGCATATGGTCATACCTTTAGTTCAATGATGGCTGGATTTTTTTAACAGTTTGGCAGACAAAGGAGCTAATCTTTGGCTGGACACATCATCAATTAATGCTGCAATCGCAAATGCTTATAGGAGTGCATGTGATAAATACTTTATACGCCTGGGGAATAAAAGAAAAGGCAAGGGTAAGACTTCTGAGACCTCGAATAGTCAGGTTGGACCTACTGGAGTCTACAAGTCATCTCCCATTTCAATGGCAAAGGCCATAAAAAATCATGCTGAGTTAGAGGGGATGCGCAATTCTCATTTGAGGTAAGACCGTTCTATCATCAACATTTTGCTTCAGTCTTGAATCTTGATTGTATAATACTGTAATTAATATGCTTTGCCACTTGAAATATCCTTTTATATAGTAACAGATGACTTGCTACAGCCTACAACTTATCCATTTTGAATCGTATTACTTGCTAATCGTTTGTGTTTTTCAGTACAGATTGTGTAGATGCTTTTAAAGCTAGTTATTTTGTTTAGTGAATTAGTGGTACAATGTTTTCCATGTAGAGATGCAGCTGCTCTTGCTCAATTCTGGTTATGGTTGGAGCAGGAAATTCTTAATGGTGTCAAACTAACGGAGGTAGAAGTTGCAGACAAGCTTCTAGAATTTCGAAAGAAGCAAGATGGTTTTGTTGACACAAGTTTCGATACTATTAGTGGTACGTAAATTGCCTTGTGCAATTTTTCTTTTGAAAATCTGTTATTTAATTAAATGTTCCTGTTCTCAGTTTCTTCAGCTTCACGACCTATTGTTGGATTGATTTTTCAGCCTCTGGTGCAAATGGCGCCATCATACACTATAAACCAGAACCTGGTGATTGTTCTGTTGTGGATGCAAATAAACTCTTTCTATTGGACAGTGGAGCGCAATATGTAGATGGAACAACTGATATAACTCGTACAGTTCATTTTGGTGAACCAACCACTCATCAAAAAGAGTGCTTTACAAGAGTCCTGCAAGTACGAAATCTCAATTTCCCTCATTTCTGTAATACATACCAAATTATAGACTGATAATTATTTATTTTTTGAAAGATCTCTGTTGGATTTGGAATTTTGGATAAACAACAATTCATTTACTTCAGTTGTCTAAAATCTGTTTTTCATATCTGCAGTTCAAAACCTATTAAGTTATAACCATATTCTATCCTGTACTACTTACTTACCATCCTATCTCTTGCTTCATTTTAGCATGTGATACCAGTGGCATTTGTTGCTACTTTCCAAAATGGATAACAAATTAAGACAAGAAACCACAACAGATGAAGTATCTATATATTTTACTGTCATGTTCTACTTCTTAGTTGGATCTTTGTTCGTTATGGAGGTGTTGGATTGTTTCTATGATTTCTCTTTTCAACCATAGTGGAACAAAGTATGAATACCAACTGTATTTGTTGGATCATTGAGAAAGGCCTGTTACCGATGATGCTTCCTTGTATATTCATACTAAACAACCTTGTGGTAAAGATGTCTGAACTGCAATATTAAGGAGGGATAAAATGTTGGTTGTCCGTGCATATAATATGTAATTTTTTTTCTTTGCATTTATTAGTATCTGTAATTATTTGATGCTGCCAAATTCTGGAATTGGAGGAACTGAATGTATCCCCTATTGCATTAAACAATTGCAGGGCCATATAGCTTTAGATCAAGCAGTGTTTCCTCAGCATACCCCTGGTTTTGTATTAGATGCATTTGCTCGTTCTTCTCTCTGGAAGGTTGGGCTCGACTATCGGCATGGTATTTCTTCTTTCTGGTGACTAATGAAGTAATGATCTTGAGAGCAGAATACCTACATATATAGTATGGCTTGATTAGAGATGTACTGATTAGTTTTTTTCCCCTTCCACTTGTCTATCAGGGACTGGGCATGGTGTAGGGGCTGCATTAAATGTTCATGAGGGACCCCAAAGTATAAGCTTCCGATTTGGGAATATGACTGGCTTACAGAATGGAATGATCGTTAGCAATGAGCCAGGCTACTATGAAGACTACTCTTTCGGTATTAGGATTGAGGTAAAACCAATCAAGCGATAATGTTTAGGTGTGTAGACTTGACTAGTTAATAGGAATTAATGCCTAGACTAAATAAAAGAGTATGCATCTACATGTAGTGAAATAATTTTTTTAAGGGTTTGGCACAAAACTTATCGTTCCTTCTACATATTTTGAATGTGAAAGAGCTTAAACTTTTCTGGTTACGTTTTTATTCATTGTTTTACCAGTAATTTTGATGGTCTTCTCATGCAGAATCTCCTTATTGTGAGGGACGCTGACACTCCAAACCATTTTGGAGGCATTGGATATTTAGGATTTGAAAAACTCACATTTGTGCCCATTCAGGTAAACAATATGAAAGTTATACAGATGAGTAATAGAAAAGAAAAATCATTAGAGAATATGACAATGTTGTTTAAGTTTCTTTTTGGAATATATTATCGGAAAAGAAAGTCAATGTTTTAGAGATCATAATACTAGCATAGCATCTACATTGGCGTGCAAGGTATAAAGCATTTAAGAGGATATAACAAAAACTCAAGGACATGGACTGCCTGAGCTATCCCATATGGATTTATGGTCTTATTTTGCCTCGAACTAGATTGTTAAAATTATCATGCATTATGATCGCCCATATCCACTTAAGGTTGCTCGAGGGCCATGAAAAGAAGCTTCATTGTTCTCTTATTATTTTTAGTCATACGATTTATCAACTTGTTTGTTGGGGAAAAAAACTCTTGCATCATTGTTGTCTATAATGATTGAAGCCTTTTATGTGGCCTACCTCGTGTCTACTGTTTAAAATTTTTTTACTTCAAAATACTGTTCAGATAAAAGTCCACATCCTGCGACTATTTTTCTATCAGGCTCTTTTTTTAACACTTTTTTCTGCCGGTTTTCTTATGCAGACCAAACTGGTTGATATCACTTTGCTCTCTGTTGCGGAGGTCAATTGGCTAAATGATTACCATTCACAAGTCTGGGAAAAGGTTTGACATTCATACTCCGATTCTTATCCAGGTTCTAATTTGGCATCATTGTTATATTTGGAGCTTACCAAAACAGTCATCTGTTATTCTAAATTAAGGGCATGCTTTTAAGAATTAGAATTGAAGTAGTTTATATGAAGGGACCAGAAATTTGCAACTAATGACAGTATTTTTAATGGTATGAAGTAGTTTGTGCATGCTACTAGAGAATGAGAAGGAGAAAGAGGGAGTGTTTGTGATTGCCTTGTTTTCTCTTGTTTATTGACACATAGTTGTACAGGTTTCTCCATTGCTTGAAGGTTCGGCTCGCCAATGGCTGTGGAACAACACTCGACCACTTGCGAAAACCTGATTTGATTTTTCATTTACATTCTCTAGGTTATTTGGCATGTTGTGATTTGTGACCATTGAATCAAATGTAGATGAATAGCGAAATGATATGAATGGGTTTGAAACTGAACTTGGAAATTTACTGCGATAAGAAATGGGTTGTTCCATGTTTACTTTTAAAACTAATGTCTGCTTGTTTTTTAAGCTCGTTGATTAAGTCCAAACCTTACCATAATCAGTTAAGACATTACTCTTTTCCTTTGAATTAGAAGTTTAAATATCCACTTCACATTTGTTACACTAAAAAAACAGCGGACACGTCTGTTGCAAGTTGCAATCATTTCATTTATAATTTGCACACTTGTTTAAAAAAAATGTCTTAGGGTTGTATTTTATGTTTAATAGAGCTTCAATTGATTAATTTTGTATATGTTATGTTGTAGATTCTGAAAAATGTCTAGTAAGTCTGATTTAAATAGATATAAAATTAAAAGTTTAAATTCTGTTAGGCACAAAAGCAAAAGAACTTTTAAGCTTTATGAGCCAAAATTATAATATTACCTTAATTTTATTTAGAAAATCATATGAGACACTATAAGAAGTTTGGTTAAATGACATATATATATATANATATTCTTGAAGTTTGGTTTATTTTAATTCTTAAATTTTAAATTTGCTTTAAATCAACCTCTGACCAACTTTTCTGTTGACATAAAGACGGATAACTGGTAAATTAGTGACACATGTGGCAAATGTACTAAGTTTCAATCATGTTTTTGAACTTTAGAGAATGTTTCCATTATGCCATTGTCATTTTAGAAGTTTTACTTTAACCCTCAGCTTTTGACATTGTTTCAAGAAAAAAAAATCATTAGCTTTTAAAGGTTTATAGTTGGAAGAAGAAGAATAGGAAAGGATAAGGTTATCTCGTGGATGAGATGATACTTTCGCTTTATGTGTTGGCCCCTATGACTCCTGGGCTATTTGGACTTTGCCACAGTACCACTATTGTCACAATAGAAGGTGATGGGCTTAGACATATCTGAAACAACTTCCAGCTCTGTCAAGAACTTCCTGAGCTAGATGACCTCCTTAGCAGCTTCACATACCGCTACGTACTCAACCTCCATCGTGGAGTGGGCAATACACCCCTGCTTAGTGCTCCGCCACATTACAGCTCCTTCGTAGACTTCTGAGAGTCCTTATCAGTCTGAAAGTCAGAATCCGTGTATCCAGTAAGGATTAAATCCCTAGACCCATACACAAGCATGTAATCCCTCGTTCAACGAAGATACTTGAGGATGTTCTTAACTGCGGTCCAATGACCTTGGCCTGGGTTAGACTGATACCTACTGATTATTCCCATAGCATAGTAGATGTCTGGCCTAGTATAGAGCATCAAATACATCAAACTGCCAACGACAGATGCATATAAGACCCGTTTCATCTCCTCAACCTCTTGAAGCGTCTTAGGACACATGTCCTTAGACAAAGTGACTCCATGCCTGAATGACAATATTCCCCTTTTGGAGTCCTGCATCGAGTACTTGAGCAATATCTTATCAATATACGATGCCTAAGCAGCACTAGCACTTTATTCTTATGATCCCAAAAGATCTGTATACCCAGAAGAAATTGAGCCTCTTCCAAATCTTTCATTTGGAATTGTGTCGCTAGCCAGTTCTTAACTGCAGTCAGTAGACCTACATCATTCCAATGAGTAGTATATCGTCTACATACAACACTAAGAAAACTACTGAACTGTTGACAATCTTCTTGTAAACACAAGGTTCATCAACATTTTGGTCAAATTCATACGATTTGATCGTAGTATCAAATCGAATATTCCAAGATCGAGACGCCTGTTTCAGCCTATAAATGGACCGATTCAGCTTGCAAACTTTTTGCTCTTGACCCTGGGCAATGAATCCTTCGGGTTGCACCATGTAAATGGTATCCTCAAGATTGCCATCCAGAAAAGCTGTCTTGACGTCCATTTGCCAGATCTCATAATTATAATAATTGGCAATGGACAGGAGGATGCGGATTGACTTTAACATGGCAATAGGTGAGAAAGCCTCCTCATAGTCGACTCCCTCCACTAAGGTATAACTTTTTTCCACAAGTCAAGCCTTGAACGTTTGCACATTCCCATCAGCACCCAGTTTGTGCTTGTAGATCCATTTACAACCTATAGGTCTTACCTCATCAGGCTAACCTACAAGATCCCATACTGAGTTGAAGTACATTGACTCCATCTTGAGATTCATGGCTTTGACCCATTCATCCCGGTCAATATCCTCCATTGCCTTTTGATAAGACAACGGATTCTCAACGTCGCCATCTGTCACCATAGCTAGGATTTCCGTGAAACCTAGATAGCGATCAGGCGGGTTCGTAACCCTCCCACTGTGTCGAGGTTCCCTCAACTCTTGAGGTGGAACCGACCTACCAGATGAACTATCATCATTAACTCTTGCTGATGAAGTAGGCCTTCAAAACTCTTGTTGAAGTTTCAGTAGTTTCGTTGGAAAGCTCATGTAACACGACTTTACTACGTGGACTGTGCTCCCTGATATGATCCTCCTCCAAGAAAGTAGCGTTCGTGGAAACAAACACCCTGTTTTTGGACAGATCATAAAAGTAACCCCCTCGTGTACCTTTGGGGTAGCCTACAAAGAAGCACAACCTCAACCGTAATTCCAACTTCTTGGGATTTGCCTCAAACACATGTGCTGCGCAACCTCATATGCGAAAGTGACGTAAACTAGCTTTACACCCGTTCCACAACTCCAGAGGTGTTTTGGCAACACTCTTGGAAGGAACACAGTTGAGTATGTATACTGCAGTCTCCACTACGAAACCCCAAAAGGAGTCCGGTGAGGAAGCATAACTCAGCATCGAACGAACCATGCCCAACAAGGTTCTATTTCTCCTCTTCACTACACCATTCTGCTAAGGTGTACCCGACACTGAGAGTTGGGAAACAATTCCATGTGCTAATAAATAGTCCTGGAACCCTAAATCTAAAAACTCTCCACCTCGATCTGAAGATGTGTTTCAAAGCCTTGTGTTTGAGCTGTCCAAACAGTTGTCCGAATATTCCCCGCAGGGGCTCTATGATCTCACGTGCTGAGACCATGGACTCATGTTTCTTGGTCAACACGTCACTAAGACTGGCCAAGATATAGGCTCGGGCCTTCTCGTTTTCTCGTGTTTATCGCTCGTACACCCTCCGAACATTTCGAGTAACGTCTTGAGCTAGAATAGAAGGGCAGTCCTTCGTAAGGACAAACTTCAAATCCCCGATGATGAGTATCATCGTGATCATATGTTTCCAACTTGAATAGTTGTGGCCATTCAGTTTTTCCTTGCTAAGTAAAACTGTTGCTAAAAAATGAATAAACTTTTATAAGACTTTGCAAAACCACGTTTTAACCAATTAGTTTTAGCAAAAAAGTTTCCATGTGCCCTAAGTGATAAGACTTTTATTTTACAATGATGCCCCAGCGAGGCAGGACAAACGTCATCGGTGGGGTGATCAGATGTCCCTTCACTGGGATGAGATATTCTCAACCATTAGGCACAACCAACTCTTGGAACTAAACCTAACAGCTACCATTTGTTTAGTCCAGAACTGTTAACGCTTAACAATTCCACGTAAGTGTAATCCCTTATTTTCGAACCCAAAGTCCCGCCCTAATGCGCTCACTGTAGGGAAAAAGCAGATTAGGACAAGAGACTAAGTAACCTTATCCTCTTACAGGAGATCAAATAAAGAAACGCGCAAAACAACCATCCTATAGGGGGACACTCCTAGGGTGCCACGAGGCCGAGGGTAGATCTCAAAGTGTGGTCTATGAGGGAGAAACGTGAAAGGTTTAAATGAAGCATCATATGCCCCAAATGTTGGGGTTGATGCCTTAAAGTCTCGTGTCCTGTAGTTTGTAAAAAGTACATACGAACACCTGTGATTGTTAATATATGATATTTACTTCACATCATGCATTTTTCTCGGTTATTTGTTTTTATTTGCTTTACCACAAACCAATAAACATAAAATCCCTAGTTATCTGTATGTGACTCAAGTATGTGTGTGATGAGTGGATCATATCTTGAGTGATAGCCCAAATGGTCTATAGTATATGGATATAGAAGGGAAACCTTAACCTGGTAACGCTACGAACGCGGCCCGCTTTATGGAATGGTCACAAGTGTTGTGACTTACCATAGATGATCTAATCCTGATCATTCATGTTGGGAACATGCGAGCGGGGGCGTCCTATATAAAGAGTTTGTATAAAACCTGACCACGAAGTGTTAATGTCTCGTTATATAACACCGTTCATGACAAAGACTTCACTTCACTAGGATGACCATAGGTAACATGACCTCAATCTTGAGTGAGTTAAGAACTCCTGCCATTGAGGACGATCCTTTGATTTGCATGGGTGCGAGTGGCCAACTCGCCGATTCAAACCTACCATTTTGGGGATACGTCTGATTTGGGAGCTGGGAACTCAACTACACAAGAAGGAATTCACTCCTTTCCCGACGTAAGGGTAAGTAGATAGATGGCTCCCTTAAGGGATGATTCCAAGGCTTGAACGATGTGGCGCCACACACCTTCTCTTGGCTCGAGAGGTGTTCACACATAGTTGGACTATGTTGTATTGTTCATTAGAGGAATCAGTGGTACTTAAGGAGTGAGATGTAACTACGGGGGCAAAACGGTAAATTGGCCCAATTGTACTTACGAGCATCTGTGAAGGGTCATCGTCTCATGATTGGTTATATCCAATGGACACAGAAATATATCTGTGGTAAGAAGAGTTCAACTATTGGTCTTTAGTGGAATCACTGACAGTTAACAGATGGTTAATCTCGTGGACAAAGAGTTTAGTCAGCTATTCACGTACCGTTAGAGCTTCGAGCCACAGGTCCATTAGGTCACCCAGGTAGCTTGGATCAAGTCGAAAACCAGTGTTTGGGTTAATTTGAAATGTTCAAATTGACAAGAGAAAGTACAATTATATATGATATAATTGGCTAAATGTATGAGATACATTATTTTGGAAGAAATTAGATATAAATATGATTTATATCAAATATAGGAAAAATACTATAGTAGATATATGACATAAACTATAGGATATAAATATATATGATTATATTTATTAAATAAATTAATGCTTAATTATTTTTAATTAACCAATTTTTCACGTTTAGGAAATGGGATCGTGGGCATCGAAGGTTATGTAACCGATGGGATACAAGTTGAAAATGGTTTTCAATTTGTGAGGGGGATTGAGTTGTGCAAAAAGAATCTCGTGCCCAAAAGAAAACGTGAAAAACTGATCGTCAAGAGCCTATACGATAGCTTCTCAATTGTCTAAACGTTCGTCTAACTCACGCGTCCCTTAGACAATCATACATCAGTTTCCTAAATGATCGTCCAGTTTTTTCCTAAACGATCGTGTAGTTTTACTATGTGATAAGCATCCCTGCTATACGATAGCGAAGTTCTTCTTCGTCACGCTTGTCGTCTACACGATTTCTTTTCCTTCGTCTTCTACCAAACTCACCAGAGCCCACTCTCTGGGTTTTTCACACCGAGGATACCCAGATCTCTCTATTGGTGGTGTTGTCCCCGTCTTCTATATCGTGTACATTCGGATCGTGCAGTTTCAGACGAGAGATTTGCCAGGGTGCTGGTAGATTGGTGGAATTCTTCCGCTGCCGTGGGTTCATACATTCGAAGATTGTCTTCCTCTGGTAATGAACCTCTTCTCTATGCTTTATTGTATACGGAGCATGCTGTTGTTAAATTGTATTATGCATAACTGTTATTTATAATGTATATCGTTTATATTCCGATCACTATGAAAAACGGAGCGATCTGAACCCGTTCATGGAATTCTCGGTTTTGAGTTCCTTCAAATGGTATCAGAGCCAGGTTTTCTGATACTCCGATTTCATGTGTTGCAACCAAATAACCTATACATTCGTGATGAGTGCATTTCTACGCTGTTTAAATGTTAATTATGATGTGGATGTACTGGATTAATAGATGTTTTTGGGATGAAATGCCTCGGTTTTTTAAATTCGTTTTACATTTGCGGTTGTATGTAAAGGCCCCTGCGTTTTTGGGCATATATAATCGTCATCGAGTATGTATTCAAAGTGTTTAAGTCTTGAGTCGTTCGTCGAAGTTCTAGGCAAAGGTTGCGGCCCTTCGAGGAAGGAAACGATCAAGGGTTGATCGCATCGTGTAGAAGCAGTTATACGTGATCGTTGTCCATCGCATCGTGAAGATGATGGTATAAGCAATCGTGGTTGAACGCATCGGTTGAATGATGGTGTATACGATCAAACGTTGGTCGTATCAGGAAGACGATCGGGTACGCGATCGCTGAGCATCATTTAGAGCGCGCGCAAGCTAGACAATCGTTTAGGTCAGCAAGCTTCATCGCTTAGTAACTGACTAAACGATCGCTTAGCAACGCAAGGTAAATCGTTCACCAAGTTGCACGCTAAGTTAAACGATCAGGCGCTCGCATATCGTTTAAGCGCGCTAAACGATCGTTTAGGTCAGCAAGCTTCATCGCTTAGTAACTAAAGGTAAATCGTTTACCTATCGTCACGCTATACGGTCGCATGGACGATCAGGCTTCGCAGCCTCGTCGTCGTCTACGCGATCGTATGCTAAAGTTCCTATCATCTAGTGTGTGTTGAACGATCGTCTACCTAATAAAGATTGCTACACGATGGAGAGTTCGCCTGTGAACCGATTTGCTCGATGGTAAATATAATAGATAGGTTTATTCATTCTGGTTCATTTCGGTTTAAAGGCTTATCCTAGTCCATTAATCTATTTGTTTAATACATGCGATGTATGTCTTATATGTCATGTGATATGTATATATAGTAAATCCCACCTTAGGTTATGCATTGATCATGCATCATCTCTTTATTGTAATTATTATAATTTAGAGAAGCATGTTTAATTTTATTAGAGCATGCTCATGCATCATATAATATAAGAGTTATATTTATGCATGCATAAAAAACATAGACATGCATCATCTTTATATTATAATTGTTATAGTATAAGGGTGAATGATAGCATGTTTCCTTGGTTATTACAAGTTATATAAAATTTATATAGTAATGACTGGAAATTGCATGAAACATGACGCATAGGTCATTTTATAAATGTTATAAACGCCTAGTTGTACGTAATTTTTTTTTAGTTGTTTCTTTTTAAAAACGTTAAAGAGAAATTAGAACTAAAGAAATAAGATAGACATGCATGCTAACTTAGGTTTAATTCATGTTTTAAAAATGTTTAAAACTTGGATCACATAAACCTAAGATCACGGTTCTATGATTAGCAACTCTAAGACTTTAATCTTTTAATCAGTTTAATAGGATTAAATTGGCTAATAAAAGGTTAAAGTGTAGCAAATCTATCTATAAGGACTTTTTGTCTAAGGCGGGTTCTGTCTAGGCTGGGGTATTTAAGTTGACGGAAACGTAACACCCCTACCTGGGAACTTACCTGGAAAGGTGAATTAGATAGATTTGATGCATGCATGCAAGTTAAGGACAGTCCATTAAAGTGTTTAAATGTGACTACTTGAACTTGTTTATATTTCATAAACAAACGCTGTTTATGAGCGGACTTTAAAAAGACCACTTAAACTAAAATCAGTAGCCGGATTGTCTAGGTTAATGAATCCCTAGGTACAACATTCAGTGGGAGGTACTTGGGGCATGAGATGCTTCACTTAAACCTTTCACTTTTCTCCTTAAGTCTACACCGTAAGATCTATCATCGGCCTCGTGGCACCTTTGGCATGTCCCCCCAACGAATGGTGTTTGGGTAGGTCAATATTAAGGTGGATGGAGAGAATGTTCATAGTAAGTGGGAGCGGAAAGTGCGACAGCATATCCCTCGGTCTCCCTTGTTAGGTTGAATAAAGTTTCTGCCCAACGCCTCGAGGCACCCTGGGAGTGTCCCCTTAAAAGATGGCAGTTTTGTGCGTTTCTTTATTTAACCTCCTGTAAGAGGATAAGGTAACTTAGTCTCTTGTCCTAATCTGTCTTTTTCCTACGGTAAGCGCATTAGAGCGGGACTCTGGCACCGAAAACGAGGGGTTACACTTACATGGAATAGTTAAATGTTAACGATTCTGTACCAAAAAATGGTGGCTATTAGGTTCAGTTCCAAGAATTGGTTCTGCCTAATGGTTGAGAATGTCTTATCCCAGTGAAGGGGCAATTGATCACCCCACCGGTGGCGTTTGTCCTGACTTATTGGGGCATCATTGCAAAAAAAGAAGTCTATTACTTAGGGTACTTGAAACTGTTTTGTAAAAACAAATTGGTTTAAAAGTGGTTTAGCAAAAATAATCAAGATTCGTTCGTATTTTTAGCAATTTTTTCCAAATGGAAACAACTATATTATCGTTGTTAAGCGCCGAAAAATTGACTGGCGATAATTTTTCAACATGGAAACATATGATCACGATGATCCTAATCATCGAGGATCTCATGTTCGCTTTCACGGAGGCTTGTCCTCCTATGCTATTCCAACAACCAAATGCCTCGAAATGTGTTCGGCAGGCACATATCAGCGATGGACCAACGGGCGATGAGAGGACCTGAGCCTATATTCTTGGCAAGTCTTTCTGACAGTCTTGGCCAAGAAGACATGAGCCATATGGTCTCAACTCGTGAGATCATTGAGTCTCTTGCAGGAATGTTTGGACAATCGATCCTGATAGCTTATGATCGAGCGGCTAAAATATATTCAACTCTAAAATGCAAGAAGACACCTCTGTTCGTGAACATGTGCTAAACATGATGGTCCAATTCAATGTGGCGGAGCTGAATGGGTCTACCATCGATGAGGGCAGCCAGTTTAGCATAATCTTGCATTCTTTACCGGAAAGCTTCCTACACTTTGTTAGTAATGTGATTCTTAACAAAGATAAATATAACCTTACAACTCTCCTCAACGAGTTGCAGAGATACCAATCTTTACTGAAAAGTAAGGAGAGGCAGAAGGGTGAGGCAAATGTTTCTTCATCTTCCAGGAAGTTCCATAGAGGTTCGACCTCAGGAACAAAGTCTGCACCTTCCTCTTCTAACTCTGCAAAGGGGAAGAAGAAGAAGGGTGGTAAGGGAAAAGGGTAGGAACCTGCTAACCCACCGCCTGTCACCCCGAAGAGGCATCCACTAGTTGCTAAAGAAAAGTGTTTCCATTGCAATCAAAATGGACATTAGAAGAGGAACTGTCCTCGGTATCTAAAGGAGAAGAAAGCAGCCAAGGCTAAGGTCAAGGCAAATAAAGGTAAATATGATTTACTTGTACTCGAAACTTGCTTAGTGGAGAATGATGATTCTGCCTGGATAATTGATTCAGGCACCACTAACCATGTTTGTTCTTCTTTTCAGGGGATTAGATCCTGGCGACAGTTGGAGGCTGGTGAGATGACGATACGAGTATGCACCAAGCACGTCGTCTCAGCTGTGGCAGTGGGAGGAATCCAGTTAACTTTATAGAATAGGTTTCTAAATTTGACTGATGTATATATTGTTCTTGAATTAAAAAGGAACCTTATTTCTGTAAAGTGTTTATTGCAATGTAAATACACTATTTCTTTTAAATTAAGTAAAGCATTTATTCATAAAGATGGTGTCTTTATTTGTACTGCTAATCTGGAATCAAATTTATATGTGTTAAGGTCGTTAGCCATTAATTCCCTTCATAATACTGAAATGTTCAGAACTGTCGTAACTCAACCAAAATGTCAATGAATTTCTCCAAAAAAAAAGGCCCAACTTTGGCATCTACGTTTAGGGCACATCAATCTTAATAGAATTGAGATATTGGTGAAGAATGGACTTCTAAGTGAGTTAGAAGAAAATTCTTTACCTGTGTGCGAATCTTGCCTTGAAGGTAAGATGACTAAACAACCTTTTATTGGAAAAGGTTTTAAAGCCAAAGAGCCTCTTGAGTTAGTACATTCTGACCTTTATGGTCCTATGAATGTGCGAGCCCGGGGTGGCTATGAGTATTTTATCAGTTTTACTGATGATTACTTCAGGTATGGGTATGTTTATCTTTTGCAACGAAAGTCTGAATCTTTTGAAAAGTTCAAAGAGTTCAAGGCTGAAGTTGAAAACGCATTGGATAGACGAATTAAAACACTTTGATTAGATCGAGGTGGAGAGTTTTTGGACTCCACATTTCAGGACTATTTGATAGAATATGGAATCGTTTCCCAACCCTCAGTGTCGGGTACACCTCAACAGAATGGTGTAGTGGAGAGGAGAAATAGGACCTTGTTAGACATGGTTTGTTCGATGATGAGTTACGCTTCCTTACCGGACTCGTTTTGGGGTTTCATAGTGGAGACTGCAGTGTATATACTCAACTATGTTCCCTCCAAGAGTGTTGTA